>NC_056729.1:805119496-805406996 GCF_019279795.1 Protopterus annectens
CCAATTCTTTCAATTCAGTTATTTCTTCAAATTTACATTTTGCTCTATCCAAAATGCTCTTTGCTTTTCAACTCCCTAATTCATCTTCTTCCTTCTTCAGTTTTTCTACTACCTCTATATCATTACATTTTGCTACTCAGTTAACATCTATCATTCCATATATCTTACCCTCTCTTATTTTACATTCTTTCCTAAAAAAGGTGAAACTTCCTCCTTATTTCCCCTTATAATATTTCTGCCTATACAACATTGTCTTATTTTTTCTGTATTTTCTCATTCTTTCTCTTTTCAGTTTCTCTTACTCTAGCACTTCATTCTTCCAGTCCTTTTTCAAGCATGTTACATATCCTACTAACCATATAATCTTTTACCCTATGAATCTTCATTTTATTTTTCATTTTTCTTGTGTAGCACATCCTACATCCGGTAAATAGAATACATCCATCCTTTTCTTCCTGAAGCATTCAACAATTGTTAGACCTTTCATGTCTTGTATTATTTACATTGTCTCAAAATACCTAAATCATCCCTTTCCCTTTTTGCATTTCTTTTTCTTCCTGTTCTTAATATTCTCTTTCTCCTTCTCACCTTCCTTCCAGTCAAATTAACTTTTGTTTATGAGTCACCATCTTCCTCTTCTTCACTTACCAACCCATCCTACTTATTTTCTGTTTGCATCTGAACCTCTTTTTCCATTTTTCCTTCCCCTGGATTTTTTTGTCACCTTGATTCATATTTATGTCACATTCTGACCCATGTACATGAGACATTTCACTTTTATTCCTGAATTGTGTTTTCTATATATTGCCTCAAACCCTCTCAATTTCTTTTTCATGCACCATTCCCTGGACATTTAAACCAAAAATGGCCATATTCCCCACATTGCCACATCATCTCTTTGTAGAGTGCCAAAACAAATGGTTTCATCCCCACAATGGAAACAGGCCTTTAGTTAGCCCCAATACCAAACAGTTACTCTTTTCCTATTCATTATTATATAATTGAAACATTCTGTAATTTTCCATCATGTATATCCAGTGTGACCCACATGTTCCATCCCACTGTCCATATATTTCTGGTATGTTGTGTTTTATTATGTCATGCGCCTTACCACATTTTATCTGAAAAATACATTTTAAGTTAAAATTCCTCCATTTCTGTTGTTTTTAATTGCAGAGCCAGTTTCCTTTTTAATTGTAAGCCATCACACTGAAAAGTAAAGTTTTTCCAAAGTGATATGTTATTTCATATGAAAGCACTATGAAAGTTTTTCCAAAGTGATTTGTTATTTCTTTTTTTCTATTTCACCCTAAAATTTTCTGCACCTGAAAAAAGTTTCAGAAGTTGTGTCAAAGCTCTTATGTCTTTTAAAGTAAATTCTAATGACAGTTATTGTTCGTAATGTCATACATGTCAGTAACACTACTGGATGACTTCTTATTCTTACCACCATTATTTTTTCCGAAGCTGCTTCTGTCTTGCCATCTAACACTTCTTCTTACATTGTACACTGCTTCTTGTTCCTTGACTTATAGCACTTGCTTATGTTTTTATTCTTTGCTTCGTTTCTGTTACTCACAGTACCTAGATGCAGAGAAGTATTCTTAAAATTGGTTAGTCCTTCAGCCAAACATGCCTCTGTGCTTTCAGTATCTGTAATCTGCTTCTGTTAACACATTACCAGCTTTATTACCTGACTGCTGCTGTAATACTCAATCCATCACAGCACACCACCTTGCCTCCTCTCCTTCATCTGGTTCTCCTTCCTTCATTAAATTTTGCAACACTTCTGTAGCAAGATCACCACATTCAAACTCTGTAAATAGGATATTTATTATTTTATTTATTTATTATTTGTTAACCGGGAAAGTCCGACTTGGAACAAAACCAATTTTCAGTGGAGGCCTGGAGAGAAACGCTCCAGATGCATGTCTTTGTAACGTGGAAGGAAACTGGAACACCCGGAGGAAACACACATGAAAGCAGGGAGGACATGCAGATTCCACATAGAAGGCACCCCAGCCGAGAATTGAACCAGAGAACCTCTTGCTGTGAGGTAACAGTGATACCGCTGCACCACTGTGCTGTCCATCTCAGTCTCTCTGATTTTCTCCTCAAAAGTTCTCTATGAACAATAATGACTCCATCCTCTGTCTTGGAATTCTCCAAGCACTAATGACAGAACTTTCGCACCAACCATAAATGAGTAGGGGAAGTTCCCCAGTAGTGTAAATACCACCTCGGGTCTCCCCTTAAAAGGAGCCACTAGTGTAGTGGAACTAGCCTAATCAGCAAACAATAAATAAATGAATGAATGCTGCCATTTAAACAGATCACAGGAATGCTGGGCCATGAAACAAAGTAGAATGTACTGGTACAGAGCATGACTAAATATTTCCTCTTTGAATGACAGTATAAATTCACCTCAAGGCAATCCAAAAAAAAAAACAAACAAACATGTATCTCTGTAATGTTGCAGTTAGACAAAGAGCTGTTTATAGAATATTACATTGCTTTGTACACTGTGTGGTCATATGTGTACACAACTCCACCCTTATATCCGGCAACAACTACATTAAAACATGCAACAAAAATTTACAACATCTCTCTTGTAATGAGTTGTAGCTGGTGCTGGAGCACATTTGCTCTAAGAGTGATACATTGACCACAGAGAAAAGTCTGATAGCATCTTGAAATATTGGTCATAAAGGGCATTATTCTTGGACAGACAGTCCTTAATAAAGTGCAACCTCTCTCTCACACACGCACACGCACACGCACACACACACACACACACACACACACACACACACACACACACACACACACACACACACACACACATGCAGTTATGGGTGCCCTTTTACTCCTCCGCAATGCTTTTTTTACTTTTCTTACTTCTCCCTTCATGTAGATAAATGAGATACCTCATATCCAGTGTATGCAGACTGCAGTGCTGCACATTTATCTGATCTCAGCTAACAATTCACAACTGACAGAATGCCTTAAGTTTCCTTGATCTATGCTTAAGAATGTGCTGTCATGCATATGGTTATGTTTTAAACGCATACACATTTCGCTTTCCTGTCACAGAAAGGATCTCTGTCCTTAGGTTCATAGGTAGGTACTAGACTATCGGCCCAAGGGCCTATGTAAGCCAAGCCAACAAGGTTCCCTGGCTTACACCACCCTAGAAAGTTATAGGTTCATAGGTAGGTACTAGGCTGTCAGCTCAAGGGCCTATGTAAGCCTAGCCAACAAGGTCTGTTGTGCCTCATACACAATTGTATTAGGAAAAGATTAAAGAAGGCCAGTATATGTAGAGTCATTAAACAAAGATCCTATCTGCTTGAGCTAGTGGTAGTTCATACAGATGTAAAATATCCCAGAGTACCTAGAGAAAACAGTAGGGAAAGTTCCCTGATGCCCTGACCACATTTCCCCTAGTAGTACAAATATCACCATGAATTTCACCTCTAAACAGCCCACTAGTCAACCCAGGTCAACAAAAGGATAAATAAATAAATAAATGATATAAAATGAAATAATGCCACCTATTAAGAAGTGTGAAATTTAGAGAAACAATATCTGTATGAAAATAAAAACTTTGCAGGATATGGTAATAGATATAGCAATACTTTACTTTTAAGCTTCATTCAGGTGCATTCACGGCCATTTAAAAACGAATGCTTCAAAGATTAAAAAAAAACAAAACAAAAACATTGAAGCATTCAGTTTTGTATTGCCGTAACTATTCCAGGAACTCAAGAATATCAGAGTTGTCCTTCTGTAGTGCACTACAAAAGGTAATGATGGTTGCACAATACTATCTCAGAATCAAGACTTAAACATCATTCATCCTGCATATCGTATGTGGTAGAGAGGATGTCTTTGAAACAGGCTATCCATAATCAAGAATATTTTTATATTGGCCTGGTATTCATTCTTTCCATCTGCATTAGGTATTCAGATAATACACACGAATGGCTGTACCTTAGTAAGTATTTGCCAGCATATCTTGCTCTGTGTATCTGTACAAGTTAAAGGCAAAGGACCTTGCCATTTCTGTGTGTCAGAAATCGTGGAACCGTCAGCCTATGTTTCCTGGCTAGCATATACATTTTGCATAGGTTATTAAGTACTGTCTGACTATATGTTTTGTATACTTTTAAGTTGTTTTATGTGTTTCCTCTACAATTACTTGTTCATAGGTTCATAGGTAGGTACTAGGCTATCTGGCCAAGGGCATTTATAAGCCTAGCCAGAATGTGTTGGCTTTCACCTCCCTTTTAAATTAGTTTCCTGGGCCTCTGTCTAGCAGGGCCTCTGAAGTGATCCCAGGGGTAAATTTATGATTTCCCATCCACTTGTCAAAATTCCTGTTGAAGAGAATCAGCGAGGGGCACTGCCTAACATAAACTGGGATTGTATTCCAGAGCGAGGGAAGTCTCTGGGACAGGAATCTATCCCTCCAGCATGTCCTGTTTATTGTTGTGCTGAGGTTTAATTCACTGGAGCGTGTGGCTCTAAGAGATTTGGTTTTCTTGAGCTGGAGCATGTCCATTAATTCCGGGTTGGACATGGCCTTATACGTCGGGCAGAGATCACCTCTGAGCAGGCGGTAAGCAACCGAGTAGAGCTGGAGTTTCTTTAGTCGAGCTGCATAGGACATCTCTTTGAGGCCCATGATCCTCTTGGTGAGGTACTTCTGTGGTCTTTCCAGCTGTTGCAGGTGTTGAGTAAGGTACACATCAAATGGGGCATTGTACTCTATTATGGGCCTAATGAGTGATGAGTAGAGGGGCACAATGACCTCTCTTGATCTAGAGGTGAACCCTTTAGTGATTAGGTGGGCTACATAGAAGGAATTTCTAACCACTTTGGCAATGTGATTATCAAAGGAGAGGTTGATATCTACCTGGGTCCCCAGGTCCCTAATTACATTTTTCATACTTAGTGGATTACCACCTATGTGGTAATTCGTGGGCACTTTGTTTTTCCCAAAGGGGATGACTATGCATTTTTTGGCATTCAGCTTGAGGCCATGGCTCTGACACCAGGTATCTGTCTCTGTAAGACCCTTCTGGAGGATGTCTATGTCAGCCGGAGAGTCGATTATGGCCCCCAGTTTGCAGTCATCTGAGAACTTGGTCAGCCAAAGTCCTCTCGTGCTTGCCTGTACCTCAAAGAAGTATATACCGAATAGGAGGGGTCCCAGGACCGAGCCCTGTGGGACGCCACTTGTAACTGGTTTAGAGTCGGGCATAGCACCCTCAACTCTGACCATGTGTGTTCTATGCGTGAGCCAGTTGGCCACCCATCTCGTGACATAGGGGTTAATGTTCAAGCTGGTGAGCTTGTCTATGATGCCAGATTGGGGAATGATGTTGAAGGCCTTAGCGAGGTCCAGGTAGGCTGTGTGGACTACCTTTCCTTCATCTGTGGCCTTGGTAACTGTTTCAAAGAAGTCAACTAGGTTTAGGAGGCAGGATCTGCCTTTAACAAAGCCAAATTGGGTAGGGTCCAGTGTCTGGAGGTTCCCAATGTCTCTGTTTATGAGTTCCATGATGATTCGCTCCATAGCTTTGCAGACCAGACTAGTCAGGCTTATAGGGCTATAGTTCCCAGGTTCTGTTGTGGCAACACCTTTGTGGAGTGGGATGACTGCTGCTGTATACCATTCTTTGGGTACATAGCCTGTGGTAAGGCTGAGTCTGAACAGTGAATTTAGGTGAGGGTTTAGTTCCTTTTGGAGCTCGTGTAAGATGCAGCCTGGGACTCCATCCGGTCCCATTGATGCTGTGTTTATAGCTTTGGAGAGGGCTGTTTTTACCTGCGTGTCCATGATGTCTGGGGCTCTGCATTCTTCTGGGATGGACACGGGCCCTTTTGGGGGTGGGGGGGGTGAAGTTTGCACTGAACTTGTCAGCCAAGATGTTGGCAATGTCAGTTGGTTCAGTGTATTTTTTGCCATTTTGCACTAGCTCAGAGCATATCTGAGAGTTGCCACCTAGATTTTTGACATAGCTAAAGAAGGCTTTGTGGTTATCTTTAGAGTCCTTGGCAATTTTTCTTTCGAAACTGGCCTTGGATGATTTTATGAGGGATCATAGATTCTTGCTAATATTGATCAGTGATGCCTTTCCTTTTTGGGATTTTTCTCTATCATGTAGTAGTTTCCTCCTTCTGTTGTATAGCTTATTTATGGCCAGGGACCACCAGACTGGTTTCCTCTTTTTGCAGGAGTGAGTCTTGGTTTTACTTGGGATGGCTGAATCCATGCATCCCTGTAGATGCTCATAGAATGCACTTGTAAAGGATTCAGTGGTTTGGGTAGCATTATCCTTTAGCAAGGGGGCTTTGAAACTTTCCACCTCAGTCTTGAGAAGTGTGAAGTTTGCATTTGAAAAATTTTTCACAGTGGTTTCCTTGACTGGGGGTGGGGTCAGGATGTGGATGTCCAGTGTGATTAGTTTATGATCTGATCTTACCAGTGAGGGGTTTATCTCTGGTGTGGAGCACTGATCCCCCATGTTGGTGATGATCAGGTCCAGTATGTTGTCACCTCTTGTGGGCATGGTGAGCACCTGTTCCAGGGCGTTTGAGTTTATAAACTCTAGGAAGCGTTGGGCAAAGGAGTTTGTACTTGAGTAATTCTCCCAGTCAATGTTTGGGTAGTTGAAATCTCCCAATATCATGGTGTTTGGTAGGACCTTTATATTTTCCAATGTTCTCAGGAATGCTGAGTGGGGGTCCTGAGATAAGCTAGGTGATCTGTAGCAGGCTATGATCTGAAAAGCAGCTTTGCCCACTGTTAGTTGTACATGGATGGTCTCCGAGGCCTCGTGCTGTGCTACTAACCTGGAGGTGTGGGTATCCTTTATGAAAATGGATACACCCCCTCCTTTTGTATTTCGGTCTGGGTTCTGGGGCTGAAAGTTATGGTATGAGTTGTAGCCTGGTAGTGCTGGGGTGCTCTCTGGAGCTTTGAACCAGGTTTCTGTTACTGCACAGATATCGAATTGCTCCATGCTAAGGAGTGCCTCGAGTGTGTGCATTTTGAGGTTTAGACTTCTGGCATTGAGTAGCATTACCCTCAGTTTCTGGTTTCTTGTGTTGTTTATGGAGGCGGGTTTATCTTTTGAGCCTTGCCTAAAAAAGGCACTATGGGGGTGGCAAGAGCCTTGGCCAGTATTCGAAAGCCTAATGGCGACAGGTGTAAGCCATCTCTCGCGAAGCAGCGTGGCTTGTCGAGCATGTTGTCCCAGGCTGACTGACACTGGATCCCCTTTGAATGACACCAATAGCTTAGCCAATTGTTAAAACTGATCATTTTTTCCTCGTACTGTGGCATCATTCTTGGTGAGGGCAAGAAGCTGCTCAGAGTCAGGGTCATACCGGCCTGGGCTACATGATCAGAGAGCTTCTCTATGTCTCTTTTCATGTAGACCAGGGAGGTACGTCTCAGGTCATTCACACCAACATGTACAATGACAGAGTCATATTTGTACTTGTTTTGGAGTGACCTGAGTGCTTGTGTTATGTGGCGGATCCTGGCACCCGACAGGCAGCTCACAGTAACCTTCTTCTTGTTCAGTCTAGTGAATGGGACGTCAGTGTGCCTGACAATAGAGTCACCTATTACTAGTGTATTGGGTGTGTTGTTGTGCCTTAAGGGCTGTGGTTGCATGGCACACTGACTTTGTGAAGTATGTGATACTTGGTTGATGTTTGAGGGTGGATGTTGCTTGGATGTCTGCTTTCGAGGTCTCTGCTGCTTAGGCAGACTTTTATTTAATGCCTCTGAGTATGTTTTTGAGTATTTATGTGTGTTGTTTGCTGGTGCATGTATGTCTGTTTTATGTGAGACTGGAAGTGTGGTGCAAGTGTTTCCCTTCTCCTCCTGACTGGCTATTCCAGCCTTGGGTTGAGAGAGCTTGGCCTCCAGTTTGGCTGTATAGTTGCATCTCTCACATACATTTGTGTTTGTTGGAGGGAGGAGAGGGTTGTCCATGTATATGAGGCAATTGTAACATTACCTCAAGATTCCTAGATTCACCAGGTGGACTGGAGAGTATACCTGAAACTGCCCTTTGGATATGCCTGTATGGATAACTGAACTGTTTTACTGACTGCCCAGTAGGGCCAAAATAGGAAGCCTTGAACTATTGTATAGTAAAGGGGGAGGTGTGTTGGCATTTATTAGTACTTACTGAGAGCTTGGAGCAAGTGTTGGGCTGTAAAAGGAAAGTTAGAGTGCTTAATTTGAGAGTTTGACTAGTTTTAAGGGAAAAATTGAAGAGCAGACTTTGTGGAGCCTGGAATAGTTTAACCATAGCTAACCGGTGCTATGCGGTGTGCAAAATCGTGCAAATGCGGGTTTTAACTCAGGGAGATGAAAGAGATAGGAATTAGCCCAAAACGGCCAATAAACTACAAGTTGCTGGGCTGTGACCACTCCTGCAGGGACAGATAGGCTGCTCAAAGCTCCCCACTTTCACTGGTGAACAGAGAAACTTCCTCCTATCCAAGTATGGGTAACACAGGAACTTATACCACAGTTCTGAATTCAGCAGAACCTGAAAACTGGACTAGACTAGCTTAGAAAAGGCAGGAAACAAGAATATTTTTTTGTTTTTTTTCTTTTTAGACAGAGATACACTGAAATTTCACAAAAACACTTTAAATGCTTATATCAGGCTAGCGCACTTTAGTGTGTAGCCTACAACAGTTAAACAGCACACAAAAAAATGACTTTAAGCGACTTATAAAAGTGCTAACAGCAAAAAAAAACAGTTTTAGTATGCAGCAAATAGTTTTTTAAAGCACAGAATTGCTAGAAATCACTTTTCGGCGAGACTAGCAGTCGCAGGGGAAAATGCAGAGAAAAAAATACTTATATCAGTTGAAAGTCACTCTTTTGTCACTCTGCTGCTTGTAGTACTCTGCAGGACACCATGAGGAGCTTGGCTGAATAGTATACAAGCAAAAAAACGTGCAAATGTGGGTTTTAAGGCAGGGAGATGAAAGAGATAGGAATTAGCCCAAAACGGTCTATAAACTACAAGTTGCTGGGCTGTGACCACTCCTCCAGGAACAGATAGGCTGCTCAAAGCTGCCCACTCTCACTGGTGAACAGAGAAACTTCCTCCTATCCAAGTAAGGATATGGGCAACACAGGAACTTATACCACAGTCCTGAATTCAGCAGAACCCGAAAACTGGACTAGACTAGCTTAGAAAAGGTGGGAAATAAGAATATTCTTTGTTTTTTTTTTCTTTTTAGACAGAGATACACTGAAATTTCACAATAACACTTCAAATGCTTATATCAGGCTAGCACACTTTAGTGTGTAGCCTACAACAGTTAAACAGCACAAAAAATGACTTTAAACGACTTATAAAAGTGCTAAATATGTGTCATTTAGAGCAGCTGAACGAAGCACATCAGATGTACAAGGACTGATGTACAAATGGGCTGCAGGAACACTTGTGTGAGTGAGTCATGTGCCCAGTACTTCTTTTGCTTCTAATGATAATTGGCATTTGTAGAAAGTGCTGCTATGCCTTTCACAGCCATATATCCCATAAGCAAGGCACTGTGCATCTCCCTTAGATCAAAAATGGTGACCAAAGTGAGCAAAACAGAAGATGTTATGGTGTGTAGTGTTGAACAGCTTTACCGAATGATATTATCCTACAGGAATAAGCCCATTATAATAATCAAAGGATTTAGGTATTTTCATGAAAATATCCACAATGGATGGTCTTGCTGGTATGTATGGGAAAAAGAACAACCTTCTGTTAGGAAAAGTCACAGTCTGTCAAGGCATAATGATGGCAGTGTGTACTGTTTATGTTGTATAGTTATTAAACTGTGCATATTTTATAGTTCCAATGTCTTTTTTATTCTATATTTAACTGAATGTGTCAGGACAAGAGGAAGGCTTTAGAAGTCAAAATGTTTAGCTCCATGGATTTCATCTGTATGGAGGATTTACCAGCACTTTCAAAAATCTTCTGTTTTATACCGCAGACAGCTTGATGTGAGAAAACTGTAAGAAAAAATTGCCATAACATTAATTGTTCTAACAGAGACTATTTCAGTAGCCTAAGCTATATGGGTCCTACCCTACTGTAACTGACCAGCTAAGGATGCCTTCCATGTGCTGTGTCTATCAGGAACTTGACCAGAGCTCCATAAAAGGACAGTTGGGACACAAAAAGCTTCAGAGCATTTTTTTCCCAGAAAGGAGTAAAGAGACATGAAGAATAATGCTAGGAAACAAACCAAACATTAACTGTGGTGGACGAATCCACAACCTTGAAACACCAAAACATATAAGCAAGAAAAGAGGTTTGGAGAAAGGGGAGGCTACTGCAACAGTGACCAATTAGAGCATATAATGTTATGTTAAGTTTTACTTACACAACTGTACTGTGGTCAGATACAGTACACATTTGCAGTAAACCATGCTACATGGATAGTTTACCATAGCTTCAGGGAGAAAAAGGAAAAAAAAGAAGGACACTAATAAATTAAGACTCCAGGACCCCATGATCAATGTTCTAAGGAAAGCCTATTCTGGACCTGGAAAATTAATCCACTTTGTATTGCTTTGCAAAAATGTGCATAGAGGGCCCTGTTGCTGCATCTGGACTACTTTGAGTCCACATCTTTCTAGAAAGCCCCCAAAGAAGCCAAGCCTTTGTGGAATGTACAGTGACCCTGTCCAGAAGTGGTTTATTATGGTGAGTATAATAAAAGGCAATAGCTTGGGCTGTTTTGAAACTGGTTGATCTTTTCTTTTACCTTCATAGGAGTCAAACAGCTCATCCACGTTGCTGAAGGCTTTAGTTTTGTCCAGGTAGATCTGAGTTGTCTGTGGACATCTAAAGTGTGAAAAATCCTTTTTCCCTTGTTCTTAGGTATATGAAAGAACACTGTGAAATGTATAGTCTGACTTAAAGTAAATTGTGAAACAGTTTTAAGGCAGAAAAGATAGAATTTGTTTTCAGACTCTTTCCCTGTAGAAAATAAGATAGAACCTTATAAGAGTTTGTAACTCAAATATTCTTATAGCAGATGTCAGAGCAATGAGCAAAACAACCTTCCACATTAAAATCTCAATTTAGATTCATGAGCTGGTTCAAATGGTGACAAAGTAGGTTTCCCAAGCAAAAAGTCAGATCCAAAGTAGGAGCCAACTCTTTCCTAGGTGGACGAGTATGTAACACCCCTTTCAAAAAGTGTTTAATCTGAGCATTATTAGAATGGGGAGGGGCAGACAAGCAGAAATGGCCTACAAGTATACCCTGATAGAGGAATATGAAAGGATATTGGATAGTAAAACTTTTTCTAAGAGAAAGTTCATGTATACAAAACCATAAACTTGTTCATTAGAAATGTGACAGCAGTACCAAAGCATTCAGTTTCCTAGATAAAAGCTATAAGGGTAACAGAAAAAAACAACACTAGTTTCAGTTATAAAATAAAGGAAAGTAGAAGGCCTACCCCAGTGGGGACTTACCTGTCCAGTTCTTGAAGACTGCCACTTAACCAGCAGTTATAGCTGGCCCATTGAATGAGCACATTGTTCTGCTGCAAAATAACTGAAGCTTTTTGTGCTCCAACTGGTCTTTTGTGGAGCTCCTCCTGACAGTTGTAGTGCATGGAAGGTACCTTTAGCTTTGAAAATCTGGTTGGTTTTGGCAGGGTTATGACCCATATATTTTAGGCTACTGCAACAGTGATTTATGTTTGAATATCAGTGTCTATGTTTGCAGACAACTGAAGGTAGCATCTCCTTCTAACACTCTATCTCCTTTGTTGTTTAAAACTGCCTTCTCTGAATGAATGATTATGCACTAGCAGTTGGTAACACATATACACAGCCTTTCCTGGAGGATGGACCCATGATTGTTCCATTTTTGAGCAGATAATCTGGTGCTGGGTCCAGAGCCGGATCATGGTCAAATAGGGCCCTAGGTCGGGCAATGGATTGGGGCCCAGCCCCCCCTCCGCAGCCATTCTATTTTCCCATTATTTTGCTACTTCTCTCCAGTTACCATAAGTACTGTTCAAACCTCTCAGCGTACATACTGTTTTTTATTTACTTCTACAATGTATTTGGACTTAATTTAAAATTTTATTTCAAATTTTATAGCAAAAACAATGATAGACATTTGCTAAACAAAGCAACATAGCAGTCTCACAATGAAAATAGGCTTAGCATTAAAATGTCTCTGCCCTTGAAACTCACATTTATTGAAAAGGCATTAAAATCAATATTCAAAGAAAATGCATCTGGCCAGTGGTGGAAAAAGTTTACTTCTGGGCTGGTTTTAAATGATAGGCTTCTTGCTCACATTTTTTGAACCATGCAAACATGCATGAGTTATTTAATTCATCTTCCTGATTGTATTAAATTATATTTCTTGTATGATACAGCACCACTTGTTAGAGCGTATTTTAAATTTGGAGTTTTGAACATTTTTCCATTAAGCAATGAAACAAAATGTAAGAACCAATAATAATGACAAAACTGCCCACTTCAGAACATTTCAACCATAAAAGGCCACTCAAACTTTTGTCTTTGCAATGCACTAATATTAGTCAATATGCACAGTCTCTGCTAAAGTAAAATTCATATGAATAATTCTACATTAAAGTGATTGGTAATTAATGAAGAGGTTGCTGCTAGCAAACAACTTTATATTTCAGTGTTTCATCTACAAATTCAGTGCTTGTTGCTATTGAAGAATAAAGTGCCGGTGTTACATTAAAAAAAGGTAAGCTGGTAATATTGCAATAGAGAATGGATGGCAAACTGATAACAGGTTCATAGTTATTAGGCTTCTCACCCAAAGGAGGATATACTCAGGACTGCAGCACCCCACCCCCTTAAAGTACAGCATAGTATCACAATCCATCTACATGCTGTGGGAGTAGAACCACAGCCTTCTGCATCAAAAGCAAATATGCTACGTATTGTGTTACTAACAATACTTTTCAATTCAACAGTAAACAAAACAGTTACACATTGTAAATAGACTTAGCGTGTGCAGCAATAAACTTCTCTTGAAACTCACAATGCCTTGAAAATGCACTTGAAACTAAATTCCTTGAAAAATACATGTGAAACAGTTCCTTGAAAATACATCTGAAACTTAGTCCTTGAAATGCACCTGAAAACTTAAATTCTTTAGCAGCTTGGTAGTTTGGATAGAGTACCAGGACCCTTGTTTCTTGTAATTAACGTACAGTGTTTGAGCCTGAGTAAATTACTAACTACCTGCTACCTCTAACTAGGGCATTTCACACACACACACACACACACACACACACACACACACACACACACACACACACACACACACACACACACACACATGTTGAAGTGGGAAATTACTGTCTTGGACAATGTCTTCTATTCAAATTCTGTGTGTGTGGAATGGAAGATGTAAACAAACAACAGGCATGTGTGACGATACATGCACAGATGGAACAGTTGTTGTGACTGGACATAGAGGGTGTTCTTAAAGAAGAATGCTCTTAAAAACACATATGTAATTTTTTTTTCATTGAAGTTAATGTGACAATCCCTGGCCAGTGGCCCCCTACAGTGAGTGGGTCTTAGGCGACTGCAGTGGTTGCCTAGTGCTTGATCCAGTTCTAACTGGGTCCATATGCTGGAGCTGTACATCAAAATGCAGCATACAGGCTTACAGTTTGAGAATAAATATAT
This sequence comes from Protopterus annectens, assembly GCF_019279795.1. Lineage (NCBI taxonomy): Eukaryota > Metazoa > Chordata > Ceratodontiformes > Protopteridae > Protopterus > Protopterus annectens. Next base: position 805,133,244 of record NC_056729.1, read on the forward strand.
TTTGGCTAGCATATCTGTCGACAGATAAGATGCCAGACACTTTTGGGGTCTTACAGGAACACAACTATTAAGACGCATCCTATTTGAATGGTTTCACCACAGTTATGTAGGGAGGAATGCACAGTAATGTTATACATTGATTTTGCTGACACACTGAATGCTCACACTTTTTATGCCAACATTCTGATTTATAACAGAGCTGCTGCCTTCCTTCCACGAACACAGTATGATATGCATGGGTGGCTGTGATGGCATAATGCCACGCACAGATCAAAGAACATACGTCTGCATGACTTGTTTACTATGATATGTTACAAGCAGAAAACTGTCAATTTATGCAGAGAGTTTATCTTCATTCTAAGCCCAATAAACATTGATGGTGTTACATTATGATGTCCTTTGTTGAATAATGTCTGAAAAGGAAAACTGGTGTACTGGAGCATAACAGGACCTCTGCACACCATATGCATATGTAGCTGTATTTAGTGGTCAGCAATGCTTGCAATGTAAATGAAAACTGACTGAATCATTTAGTGTAAAGGTGGCTTTAACAGGATTATGTCTGTTGTCTGCTTGTACTATTTGCCAGTGTTCTTTATCTGAACTTATAAACTGTATTTATGGTCACCCTAGAAATAATGACTGTTTGCATACATGTACAAGGCAGTGATATGAATTCCTGTTCAACCACTGGTTCCTTTTATGTAGATATTCAATACTGATTCATCATGTTTCCATTTTGGAATTTTGTTTTTGTACTGGTTCCATAGACAGGCATGCTCTGCACTGTCCTTTAAACTTTGGCTGGCTCAATTCCTTGCGAGGGGATTTCTAGATTTGTTGGTGGTTCACAGAGTGTTTGTAGACATATGCACATGTGAGTCACTGGGTATTGTTTTACACCCCTCATTTAATAAACCTTGATGTTATCTTTTTTTATAAACACCTTTATTGTATTATCACTAACCTTGATGTTAGTGTTCCATGACATTGCATGCATTGCTGACCAATCTACTTACAAAATTTTTCATTCAACGGATGTGCTGTCATCATTTCATTTGTATCTTTATGATTTTTTTCATTCCATTTGCCTCCTTGTTTACTTGAGTAGATGCAACTCACTGTGCTGAATGATTCATGCTGTTCAGGTTAGCAGGATATATGTAAAAAGTATTAATTAATTCATTCATTCACTAGTATCTTAATTGTATTACTTGTATTATATCCTGCCTTCTGAATACAAATTGATGTAGTGGCTTTTCCTTTACAACCTGTTATATCTGTATGCAATCATCTGTTGTTTTCCATAAGCCACATAATGTGTTTTGTGTACTGTTATACCTCATCATTTATGGTACTTCTGTATACCACCATGCCTTTTTTCCAGTCAAAGTTTCATGGGAACATATTCCAGATCAGATGAGGTAGTAAAAATAATCAAGTTAAAAGATAACATAAAACTCATTTTTCAGTGTCATGTTTTTCTACATAGGCTATTAAAATAACAGCTTGAAGGAATGTTCTTTTTCAATTTTGCTTAACTGAATAGTTGATTTACTCTTATTACAATAACTGAATCGTAGTCATTTTCATTTGTGAATCATGATATACAAAGTTGGTTGTGTGGTTTTGTTTATTTCTTTCTGGTATATGTGATATGTGGCTTGAATTGTTTATTATAACTATGAGAATGGTTGAAACACCACAAATCTAAAGAATTAAGGCACAGAATGTTGGTTTTAAACTTTTTCTTACAGACTGATACAGAAATAGGTTATATTAGTCATCTAACTGCACTCTTCTAGATTCTTTAATTGAATCCTTTTATTGACTACTCAGTACATTGCTTTATTCTACTTTACCTGGTTAATATTTTGGTCATACAGTCACATCCTGTAATGCTGAGGGGTGAATCATTGTACCAACAAAAAACTCACACATTGTGACAACATCATCAGGTTACAAAAATCTATACTACATTACTTGTTTCCCATGTTAAATTAATAAAAAATACTGCCTCTTCTTTCATATACAAAATATGCCTATGGCAGAAATTTACTCATTCTGTATTCATAGATGTATTGCATGCAGCATGCTCTGAATCTTTACAGCCATTTGTTTATGGATATATTTTTAATCTTACTGACAAACCCAGATATAATTAAAATGATGTACATACTAAATTCTCAGCGTGGGGGAATTGCAGGATCTGAAAATTCATCTACAATAACAGTAAGTTTTCTAACACCATGTGTTTGTCTTATGATGTAGAAAACTGTAAAATCAATAACAATTGCTCTGTTTGTCAAGCACTGCTTTGCTACTAACTCTGCATACTGATTTGTGCTGGTATGTTGTTTCTAACAGGCAGGCTAATGACGAATACCAGGTACTGGCTAACTCTTGGCGTTATTCATCCGCTTTCTCTAACAAACTCTTCTTCACTGCTGTGGACTATGACGAGGGGGCAGACGTATTTCAGCAGGTAATGTTGGGTGATGCTGAGCCTATTAACTTTCCTCCAACAGATTTATGTTACTTTAGCATTGTGTCACACTAGCATAATTACAAACAATCCATGGGTACCGGAAAAGTGACATATATCTAGAGAAATATATCTAGTTGGAACTGCATTTTTTTATCCCAACAGATTTTTAAAAAAGCTGAACTACAGTCACTTAACAAGAAAATAATTTATATGATGACTTTGCTATTAGAATGTTTCAGCTGGTATCAATGAGGAATTTTTATACTCTTTTGAAAGTTAATATTTTCAATACAGATTTTATTAAAAGTACTAGATTTGGTTTTATTGTCCTACATAGTTAGGTTTGAGATATATTCTTCCTGTCTTTCACTTGCCACCTCTGCATTTCATAGTTCATTAGTGTGTGAATTGTATAGAGCCCAAAAATTTAAGTTGAAGCAAAATATATGCTACCATAGCTATTACATCACCAGCAAAAAAGGCTTGTCTTGCAAGTAAATGATTATGGGATATATATGCATACATACAGTGTATATATAGGATCTATATTAGGACATCGACTTTTTAAAACGTCGAATGTTCTAATATCGACCCCTATTCAGCAAATACTGACATCGAACATGCAGAACAGTGAATTTTTTCCAAGGGAAAAAATTTGCTGTTCTGACACACATACACACAACACAAACACACCAAACAAACAGCAATCCACACACATACACCTAAAATACTACATCTAACCCTACACTAAACTGTACACACACCACTAGCTAAATCCACTTACCTTAACCAGAACCCTAACCCTAAGGTCCATCACTATCACACACTCACCTCACCTGCGCCATAACCCTTACTCACCTACCCCGCCCTAACCCTCACGTCCACACAATCACACACTTACCTGACCCATGCCCTAACCCTAACTCACCTACCCCATGCACTAACCCTCACATCCACACAATCGCACACTTACCTGATCCCGACCCATAACTTTCCACCACAGTGCTGAACATAGCGAAGCCACAGGAACGGCCAACCAAATTCCTTCCCTAGGAAGAAATTCGGTGTTCTGCAGCTTCGCTATTTTCAGCGTTTGCTGACTAGGGGTCAATATTAAAACATTCAAAGTTGTGAAACTTCGATGTTCTAATATAGACGTGTATATATATATATATATATATATATATATATATTTATATTTGAATGGTATTGATGATCCTAAAAAATATTTTACACATTTCAAAAACCATACTAAAACAAAGTTATGAATATAGATGCTTTCTAAAGAACAGTGGCAGAATTATTGCTGGCTACGTGGACATACTATTAAAAGAAGGATTGGAAGATATTGCAAAATTTTTGTGGAAAGGGGACTGACTGTTCACAGGTAATCTTCACGCATATTTGGAGAACTACATAAATCCATCATTGTTAACTGTTAATTTCCTGCTTAGGGATGAAGTTCCCAGGAACTTTATGCTATAGCATGTGGAATGAGAGGTAGAAAGAGAATGTTGATTATGGGAACACGTTTATACCTTTCACCGATGAGGGAGTACGATCAAATTAAACATTTCTTTCATTATATAAAAAAAGGAAGACCTGAAGAACAGGTGTCAGACTGACTGGGATACAAAGATGAGAAACTGAAAATAATGTTTGTTTTGAAATGTTTGAGTTCCATTTTTCATTTTAACTGTATTTCACAGCTTGGATTATTTAAAGTTACATGGTCACAGAGATGCTTGGTCAGGAAGACAAGGGGTATCCTTACTTGTTTGCCATAAGAGGAAGATGGCAAGCTGGATTATGTTTGAAAAAGGCATGTTTTGATAAGAGATCCATGAAAGCACAGAAGAAAGATCTGTGTTATGTACTTTCTTGTAATTTTTTACAACCAAGATGAACTGTTCGTCCATTCTTTCAAATTTTTTCAACATGCCGCAATGTGTCACACTTGCAGCGCCATAGCTACATAATTCTACGAGGCTTAATTCCCTCAGCCCTCATTTTCATACTGTGTGACCTTGAGCAAATTACTTAACTAGACTCTGCTAATGGGCAAATTGGAAATTTAGGTTAGGTTCCTCAATGCTACCCTGGACTGCAAGTCTAGTAACTAACTATGAACTATTAACTATGATCCTATTGATATAGGGCTGGGTTCAGGAAATCAGTTTTGATTTTTAGCAACAAGGAGCCTTTGCTAAGTGCAAGACAGAAATCAGTATATGCATATTTGCTAAGCAAAAGTGTTTCTAATCTCAACACAGATAGCTTGTTCTTAGAGTACAGTATACCAGCATTCTATGAAACAGGAATTGGAATGTAAATTGCTGAGGTTCAAGTGCGGCACATTGTGGTATGTTAAAAAAATGTATGCACAGTTTGCCTTGGTTGTAAAAAAATACAAGAAAGTACATGATGGACTTCATGCAATGTCCCAAGCAACTTTCAGTACTGTAAAACCCTGCAACTTGTCCTACCATGCCTGATAGCAATGCAATGTCAGATTGCTGAAGAGTTCAATTCTTGTTATGCACAGTCCTGTATTATACCACTGTGAGGCTTATTCCAAGATAACTTACCTAGTCAGCATTCCTTGATAGGGACACTAGTACTAGATGGTGCTGCTGTACGGCAGCTCTCGTTTCATTGCTTGTGTTCCTTGAGCAGCCTTCATTGTAGATTCTGCATGTCCTCAGTGTGAATATATGTTTCCAGTGTGTGGTCTTCAGTGTGAACATATGTTTTCAGAGTGTGCTCTACTTTCATTCTACATCCCGTAAACATGACATTATCTGGATCGTTGGTCCTCCTTTCTGCCTTTTAGGTGTGTGTTATTGTGAGTACATTTGTAAGTCTGTCTCCTGAGATGGTCTGGTGACCAGTCCAAGACTAATATTATATGCCTTTACTTCACTGCTTGTACAGAAAGGCTGCAGCTTCCCTGTGACCTAGAACAGGAGAAAGATGATATCAGAGTATGAAAGAATGCATGATCTCCAATGAAGCACTTCTATGACAGTTTATTATATGGTCACAAGTCATTATGGTGCTATATGTGCAGCAGTGGGAGGTTGGCTTAAGAGTTAAATTATTTACCTTACAAACACTAGGTGCAGGGTATGATTCTCACATGGGGTAATTGACTAGGCCTAAAATGTTCCACAAGGGCAGGTAGCATAGTACTAATCTATGAACCTATGTCTTTTTAGACCAGTTTATTACATACCTCAAATGCTTATTACATACCTCTTCTTTCATCTCCTTCCAAATACCGTTGTTTTAATCAGTAGAAGAATTCAGTAGTCAACATGATACAGTTACACAGTATTGAAAAAGTGACTTCTGTTTCATGTGGGTAATTGTCACAGTGTTAAGGTGAGTGAGATCTGTTCCAGGGAGGCAAGGTCAGAGGTATAGTATTGCCTCATTTTTTTTTTATAGTTTTAAAATTTAGGAAAATGATTCCAAGCCATACCCAGGTCTGAAGTATAAGCTTTTTAATCTTACCTTAAAAAACATATTTTCCTTTGCTGCAAGGGTCAGCTGCTACAAGTCAAAATAATGTATGCTAAAATATAACAGTTGGCTTTTTTAATCCTTGATATATTTTATCGCTAATGCTTTCAGTGCAATGTGTGTCCTTTACATCCTTTATATCCTGCCTAGTTACAAAAAAAAAGAAAAACAAAATTCCTCTTCTATCTCAAATGATACACTGTAAATAAAATAAACCTCTCATTTACTTAAGTTGTACAAAAATAAAAAATAGCCTACTACACAAAACTATTAGAAATCATAACTGATGGGGTATGGCCAAGATGGCTGACTGAGAGCAGCAACTGGTGAAAGCTCTTTGACTGAAAACTTCTCTGCCAGAAAATGTAATCAAAAAATAAAATTTGAAGATACTTCCTATTCATTAATAATCAGAGAAAAAGATTTATAGCTTCAGTTTTTTCAAATGTAATAGTTTTTTCTGTCAGAATTTCAACTGTTTGGTTAAGAAAGAAGAGACTTCAGCATGAGTCACCTGAAGAAATGGTGCTCAGGATTCCAGTGTTAAAAAAAGACATTCAGTCAATATTATCAAGTATATAGGATATATTACTTATCAAAGAGAAGAGCAGAAAGAGGATGGAACACTTTGAAGTTGTTATGAAACAACAAGGGGGCACAAATCTACAGTATGAAAGAGACTTTGAATAATCATGAAAGCAGAATAACTCAAGGTGAGTCTCAGGCTGAATTTTTGCAAAAACAAAATAACTGTCTCATAGAAAAACTCAATTTGGAAAATAAACTGAGATGAAATTACATTAGAAATGAATGTATGGTATACCTGAAAAGTATGAGGGAGCCAATATAATAAACGTTACTACCTGGCAACATACATCAAATCTACCTGAAACTTTATATTTTGGAATTGAAAGAGCACATAGATCCCTGAGAGCACCTTCTAAGAAGGAAAACTCACCACTATGTTCAATTATAGTTAAGTTCATGTGTAGCTTAGAAAAAGATCAAATATTAAAAGCAGCATGGTCCAGCCCATCTATTAAAACAGGTGAACATTTAATCAGATTTGACAATGACTATTGCAGCAAAGTAATGAGAAAAGGAAAAGCTTGTTTACCACTAATCAAGGAACTTAAAAAGAACAATATTAAAGCCACTCCAGTGTTTCCTGCAACGATAAAATTATTCCTTTCTGAAGAAACCAAAATATTTTTATTTATTGTTATTATTATTATATTATTTTATGTTGGATGGCGCAGTGGTGCAGCAGTACCTTTGCTTTGTCGCCTCGCACCAAGAACTTCTCTGGTTTGATTCTCAGCTGTAGTGGCTTCTGTTTGGAGTCTGCAATGTCCTCCCTGTGTTCATGTAGGTTTCCTCCAGGTGCTCTGATTTCCTCCCACATTACAAAGGCATGCATCTGGAGCATTTCTCCTTGGGCCAACACTGAAAATTGGCTTCATTCCAAGTCGGACTTTCCCAGTTAACAAATGTTAAATAAATAAATAAATATGTAACATGCTAGAGAAGCATCCACTTTTGTTAACAGCAATAAAATCCTTAACACTGAAGAAAGGAGTGAAATTTATCTCTGAAGAGACAGAGAGAGCTAAATTCTTGGAAAACTACTTCTAAAACTAAAAAGCCTAAAAACAAATGATTCTTATTCAGTGATTGCTGGACTATTATTTTTCTGAAACAATAGATTTGCCTTTTAAGTAAAGGGTTTGTTCTAGAATTTAAGCCTCCAAACATATGTAAGTATGTATTTAGATTTTAAGCTAAAGATTTGTTTCATGATGAGGAATATAAAGGGTTAGTTTTATTGTTTTACTATCTTTACAGTGAAAGACTTAATATATTTCATTTAATGATGACTCACCTCAGTAGCGGCTCTTTGTCCATGAGCTTGAGTCGTCACCAGGGGCAAGTACAGGCGCACATACTCACAGTTTAAGGGAGTGCTTCTCTTCTTGCCTGCCAAAATCCATCAGCAGGCATGTTACACAGACAAAGATGGAGGCAGCAGGCATTGAGGGCACAGGTTGGAGGCCATAGGTTATGGTGAGTGCTTATCAGCTATACAACAGCTTTTTAGTCGTCCGTTACAGTGGCGGTATTACTGTTTACCTTCTTATGTATTTTTAATATACTGAAAAAAAAAAAGAAAACAAATGAGCAGAACACTTTGCAAGTCATGCAGGGTGCATGGAGGGTTATTTAGTTATACATACAGTGCATATAAAAATTGTACACAACCCTGTTAAATTGACAGGTTTTTGTGATATAAAAAATGAAACCACAATAAATCATTTCAAAACTTTTCCCACCTTTAATGTGCCCTATAACTTGTACAATTCAATTGAAAAACAAACAAATATGTTAGGGGAAAAATGTAAAAAATAAAAAATGTACGGTAAGCTGGTTGCATAAGTGTGCACACCCTTAAACTAATACTTTGTTGAAGCACCTTTTGATTTAATTACAACATTCAGTCTTCTTGGGTACACACTTGCCATCAATTAAAAAGACTTTGATTAACCCCAAATAAAGTTCAGCTGTCCTAGTAGGATTTTTTTGAGATTTACTCAGTTACCTGCTACAGCAAAAGCCATGGTTTGTAGAGAGCTTACAAAGCATCAAAGGGATCTCATTGTTGAAGGGTATCAGTCATAAGGGTACAAAAAAATGTCCATAGCATTGAATATATCATGGAACACAGTGAAGGCAGTCATCAGAAAGTGGAGAAAATATGGGACAGCAGTGACGTTGCAAAGACCTAGAGTCCCTCCAAAATTGATGAAAAGACAAGACAAAAACTGGTCAGGGAGGTTACCATGAGACTTACAGCAACACTGAAGGAGCTGCAGGAATTTCTGGCAGGTACTGGTTGTGTACTACATGTGATAACAATCTCTCGTATTCTCCATATGTCTGGACAATGAGGTAGGGCTGCAAGACGGAAGCCTTTTGTTACACAGAAAACCATCTAGGCCTGGCTACAATTTGCAAAACAATACATCAAGTCTCCCAAAAGCATGTGGGAAAAATGTGGTATGGTGTGATGAGACCAAGGTTGAACTTTTTGGCCACAATTCCAAAAGGTATGTTTGGTGCAAAAACAACAGTTTGCAGCACCAAAAGAACACCACCCCCACTGTGAAGCATGGTGGTGGCAGCATCATGCTTTGGGGTTGCTTTTTTTAGTTGAACCTGGGGCTTTAGTCAAGGTGGAGGGAATTATGAACAGTTCCAAATACCAGTCACTTTTGGCCCAAAACCTTCAGGCGTCTACTAGAAAGCTGAAAATTAAGAGGAATTTTACCTTTCAACATGACAGTGACCCCAAGCATACATCCAAATCAGCAAAACAATGGCTTCACCAGAATAAAATTAAAATTACAGTTTTGGAATGGCCCAGCCAGAGCCCAGACCTAAATCCAATAGAAAATCTGTGGAGTGACCTAAAGAGGGCTGTGCACAAGAGTTGCCCTTGCAATCTGGCAGATTTGGAGTGCTTTTGCAAGGAAGAGTAGGCACATATTGGCAAGTCAAGATGTGCCATGCTAATAGACTCCTACCCAAGAAGATTGAATGCTGTAATTAAATCAGAAGGTGCTTCAACAAAAGTATTAGTTTAAGGGTGTGCACACTTATACAACCAGCTTGTTGTACGTTTTTTTATTTTTTATATTTTTCCCCTAACAGATTTGTTTTTTTTTTTTCAATTGAATTGTACAGATTATGGGTTACATTAAAGGTGGGAAAAGTTTTGAAATTATTTATTGTGGCCTCATTTTTTATATATCACAAAAATCTGCCATTTTAATAGGGGTGTGTACACTTTTTATATCCACTGTATATATATATATATATATATATATATATATATATATATATATATATATATATATATAAATAAATTCTAGTGTAGTTATATATTATATACAGTTAATTAATACATAAAAGGGGGAAACACACATACATTGCTTACTAGCAATTATTGGGCATGGTGTGTTTCTGTAGTTAAGCTGTTACATTACACATTTGCAGGGTGACTGCTCTCATTGCCTGAGTAGTGTGGGGCTTATATTCTATCATGTTTGCTTTAACATTTTGGAGTGAAGTACCACTTGTAAGGTGGTCCGTATCTGGATCCGTAGCTGCATCTCTGGTTTGGAAATGTTGAGTTTCACATGGGGTAAAGATTGGAGTTTGACTACAGGGAATCCAGGCAAATTTTGTTTTTATGTTTTAGTGGGGGTTGTGTGTAGGTGAAATGGTAGTATATAAATATGTAAAACCAAAAAAACCAAGTAAACTGGAGCCAAAAAGAAATTTAATGTAAGCGCTTTCGGAACAGATAATACTATTCCTTCATCAGACCTGACGTCTGATGAAGGAATAGTATTGTCTGTTCCAAAAGCGCTTACATTAAATTCTTTAACTCCACTACTGGTTTTTTTGGTTTTACTAGTTTGTGGAGTTTTTTGTAGTTAGTATATAAATATGTGTATGATAGTATCTTGGTCACAATCATTTTATAATGAACTTGTAATGCTGGTGTCATTTTGTTAAGTTTTGGGCATGGCATTTCGGATAACTTGTAGTAGATAATGATTACATCAGAAATTGATTGCTAAGTTGTATACATCCTTGTTTTTGGCAGGGTGTTTGTGTAGGAAATGATATGCCATTCTAGAACCCCTGCAGCAACTCAGCTGGTTTTAGTCACAGTGCAATTCTTCAAGGAAGGTGTGGTCAGGAAAACATCCTGAGGGCTATATATTCTAGAATCTTAGAGCAGCACAGCATCTCAGCATCCATTATTTTCAATGCTGACTGGATCTCAGTGTGGTTTTAGTTGTCATATCCCCACTTTTTTTTTTGGGGGGGGGGGTTGTTGGTAAAGTTTTGTTCCTATACTAATCCTTTCTATCTTTTAGGTTCAGCCACAGTACAGTCCATTAAATAGAGATGATTGCACCTATTGCAGAAAGCACAAGCCTTGCTGATTGATTTAGAAACAGTGGGGATGGCTGAGCAGAGCCTGAATTCCAAAGGAGACCCTCACTGACTTTGGAGGAGAGCATAGCTGAAGGACCAGCTCAAGTTAAGAAAGATCAGAGAAAGACAGTCAGAGACACTTCCAGCCAAAGGGTCACCCCTTCCTGCCCATCTGACATATCAACAGAGGCAAAAGGTAATGTCTCTGCTGGGTCTATAAGGCTTAATATGAGTGGTAGGTGTCAGTCTGCTGATAATTGCTTAGATGACTTTATAAATTCTTTGCTGGAAGATGGGAGAGTTAGGCTGTTTGACTTAGCTTTAGAGAGACACTTTGCTGCCTCTAAAGCTTTGAATCCGGGAGTGGGAGCAGAAACTGATGTTGACCAGGTAGTGCAGCTATCATTACCCAGTTTGCGTAGGGGGTCTAACATGGTCATGGGTTCAGAGAAGAAGGTCTTACCTCATTTGGATAAGTGTATTCCACAGTTCTTGTCCCCTATGACTACCCTTGGATTTACATATTCCAAATCACCTGGATTTTATATCACAGCACATGTTCCCAACAAAGTCAAAGACAAAATTATAAAAGGGAAGTTTGTAAATGTCTTTGATCTAGTAGACAGTGAGAGAATGAAGCACATACTGAGCACTGATAACATGTTTACCAAGGACCTGATGGCAGCATTAGATGATATCTGGAAGAAAGCATCAGCCGGGACACCAGCCAGAAACTGGGATACTTGGTCTTTGGGTTTTGTTTTTTTATGGGTGTAATCATTGGGAGGGACCCCACATGAGCAATGCCTTTGTTAGCTTATTTTGTAGCCATAAGGGAAGCACACCATGTGAAAGGGAGATTTGGGTAGTTGAATTATGATCAGCTATTCATGAAGCTGAAAGCTCTCAATAGTTCCCTCGGGTGGGAGTTAAGGCATCCTGACATATGGCTCAGTGCCATGATGGACAAGGAGGTATTGAGGGCGGAGCTTTTAATCCAAAATATACAAGGTTTTGCTGGGCAATCAGGGCAAATGTTTCTTGTTTGCTTGTAAGTAAAACCACTTGTGTTCAAGATGTGGGAAGGGTCATCCTACTTCCAGGTGTTGGGACTTGTTGCCTATGGACAGGTTGACTTTTTCAACTTCTAAGACAGATGGAGAGATTGGTAGGGGGTGCAATACTTCCTTTTGTGCCAAGCAGTTTTTTTTGTGGATGGGGGGGGGGCTTTGGTATGGGACCCAAACACACCATAGCAGGCTTATTTCCCCATTTGCCTAGATAGGTTATCCTGTTTTCTGTCAGATTACCCAGATCTAAGATCAGCAACCACCCTTATTAAAGGCTTTTCCAAAGGTTTTCCTATCTACTCCACAGCCCCCATTAGATTCTAAGTTAGTTAACAATCTGTTATCCATCAAAGGACACAAATACATTGCTGCTAAGCTGAAACAGAAAGAGCAGCAAGCTGGAAGAATAACTGGTCCCTTTTCACCCCCTCCATGTTTTTTTTTTAATTTCCCTTATCATCCTGGTTTGGAAGAAACAGGAGGGTGAGTTCATGTTGATTCATCACTTGTCTCACCCAGTGGCGGGGGCAGTCAATGATTTTATTGACATTAGGATGGTGAAACTGCACTATTCTTCTTTGGATCAAGAGGTGGAGGTCATCATTGGATATACTGATCCCTGGCTCTGTAAATGGGATATCATATCTGCTTTTGTCTTCTTCTCATGAGACAAGAAGATTGGCCTTATGTAGGTTTTCATTTCAATGGAGAAATATTTTTTGACACTGCAGTGCCAATGGGGTTTACTGTAGCATGTGCAACATTTGAAGTATTTAGCACGGCTTTACATTGGTATTGGTAAAAAAAGAGCCCCATGCCAATCAGCAGTTCACTATCTAGATGATTTTTTGATAGTGGTGGAGGATCAGGATGGTGCTTTGAAAGGTATGCCAATTTTCAAGCATCTATGCGCTGAGTTGGTGGTACCCTTGGCTGATGACAAGTCAGAAATACCAAGTCATGTCCTGACTTTTTTGGGTTTAGAAGTCAATACCACTACCACAGATAACTCTACCAAGCTTCCTCTAACTAATCCTCAACAAGTTTGGCAGTTACGTTGCAGATTCTTGAGTTCCAGCAAAGTTCAAGTAGATGAAATCATCCAGTTACATGGTTTGATGAACTTTGAGTGCAGGGCAGTTTCTCCAAGCAGAACCTTTCTACAGTCTGTATCTGAATTGTTGATTGGTAACAGGCCCAAACACCACCTGGTCCAGCTGACTAGGTGGGTTAAGGATGACCTTCAGCTATGGTTCACATTCTTGAGCCTGTTCAATGGAGTTTCTTTTTGGCAGTCCCCTTGAGCTTTCCACTGATGCAGCTGGGGGGTCTAGTATGGGTTTCTTTTCATGGAAAGCTTCTTTGCTGTAAAGTGGCTGGAAAGCTGGTCTGGGGAGAGTAGGAAGGACATTATATTTTTAGAAATGTGTCCCATTTGGGTGGCAGTGTTAGTATGGAAGGATAGATTACATGACAAGAGGATCATTTTTCACTCTGATAATATCACAGTGGTTCATGCTCTCAAAAATGTTCTTCTAAGTCCAGGTGGTTCCACTCGGTCATAAGGCTTTTAGTTTTGCTGAGTGTAGAGATTCATTTGTCATTTTCATCTGTTCATGTCCATGGGTATCTTAATCCTATAGCTGTCAAGTCTCTTCTGGTTTCATTTTGCCAGGTTTTGCCTTTTGGACAAGCATTCAGATCCAAAGAGTACCCCAGTTTCTGCAGGAGTCTAATTTGGGAAGACTAGCATTATTGGTTTTGGCATATTTTTGGGCCAGCAACACCAGGAAAGTTTATTTGTCATCCCTCCAGATTTTCAAGGTGTACTACGGGTCTTTGATCCATGGTTTAGGGCCATGGGGGTACAGTTGTTGCTGGAAATTTTAGTAGCCAGGTCCACCAAGGGACATTCACCTTGTAGCTTTGGAATGGTTGGTGTGGTTTTTGCGCCTTCAGGCTGTGTCAGGACATTGGGTTATGACAAGGATACATAAGTATCTATAGAACATGTGGAGACCTTCCCAGGATTCCAGAAAACCTGTTGGGAGACAACTCCTTCCCCTTGTTATTCAAGGTCTTTATATGACCATGGGTGAATTACACTTGTTTGTCTCTCTCTATAGCTGCTTTGTTCAATTCTTTGTATGAAGGTGCTTTCTATGCCACTGAGCTTCTCCTTTTCATTTGTTGGGAATATATTGTCATCCACTGGGAGTTTGTTGTGATTTAGTTAAAGAAATCCAAGACTGATCAATTTGGTAAAGGACAGCATGTACAGTTGGACACGACCAGTGGGCTAGTCATTTTCCTTGTGCATTGGTATAGTTTGCTGGTTAATATTACTCCCACAGAGAAAAGTTCAGACTTGGTATTCATGAGGTTCTTGGGCAGGCCTTTTAACCGATCATAGATTAACATATTTGTTAGGCAGGCCTTGGCAAGGAAAGGAATTCAAACTTGATAAAACTGAGAACAAGATAATTCATATTTTAGTATTTAATTGTTTTTGTAAATTGTCCCTTCAGTGTTTTATGTGCTTCAGGATAGGGACTTAAGCAAGCTTTTTAAGGCATTCCACTTTAAAAATTAATTGATGTTTTAATTGAATGGCTTATTTAAATGTCTGTTTGATATTATTTACTGTTTTGTCTGAAGAAGGCTCGGAAAGGTCTGAGCGAAGCTTACATTAAAACAGTTTTTATCTCACTGCTGCCAGCTTTATTGTTCTCAGTTTTATCAAGTTTGTTTGCTTTTGGAAGTATTCTTTTCGTGGTTGTTAAGGAAAGGAATTCAGCCATAAGATAGCTCCTCACATTTCTTCTGGATAGGTCATACCTCAGATTTAGCCATGGAAGGGAAGTCTGTGCAGGTCATTCAAAGAGTGGGAATGTGAGTCTCTGATGCCTTTTTGTCATATATCAGGCATTAATTTTCATTTCTACTCTAGGGAAGGAAGTAATGTGGCTCTTGGGCTGTATTTTTATCCAGAGAGCATTGATTTGAGTCTTGGCACATCCAACTTTTCACTCAAGTTCCTTTGATAGTAACCAGTGGACAGTGTGTTCTTTTGGTTTCCCTGGTCTTAGTTTGTTTCAATTTTGAGACATCTGGTGTAAGATTACCATGTAAGAAGCCTTGCCCAGCATTGTGATAATTCACCTCAGGGGAAATGAGCTAGGTCAAGCCCCTAAGAAGATAGTCTTTGGCAGAATCCTATCCGATATGGACCACTTATGGCAGCTATATCTGAAGGTAGTTATCTTCTGTTCTGCCATCATGCCTAGACTATACAGGAAGGGCACTACACTGTCTAGTGTCATTGAGAGAGCCAGGTGTTTTATCAACCACAGAGTCAAGTGGGCTGCTACCCAAATTGGTTTCCAGGTGATTGGGCACAGGGGTATTGACAGACTGGAGCCTGATTTCTATGATTTGGACAAACGTTCATTTCAATAACATGGGATTTGATTTGTTTAATTTGGATATGGTTGTTGCTATTCAATTTTTTTTCAAAGTTTAACTTGTTTTCTTTCTTAGCCCAGAATTTATTTGTGAGGCCATTGATTTGGGAGGAATGGCATGGCATACCGGGTTGGCTGCAGCCTTACATCTTCATCCCCCCTTGTGTTCCCCTGCTCATGTTCAGCTGCCTTGGCTCTCCTCAAGTCAGACCCAGATTTGACCAGTGGATACCTCAACGGGTATGTAGCTTGTAAGTATGAGTTAAATCTGTTTACCACCAGGTCTGAGGTATCTAGGAATAATTACTCAGTTTTCTGTGAACAGGCAGCTGGAACAGGCTGGTTTACGCCAACCAGCTTGAGGTGATGGTTCAGTGGTATTTGTTGATATGTTGCATATGAATTATTTATGTCATCGCTATTGGTTGTCCTTTACTGTTATATAATAATAAAAGGTTACAAAAGTCAATCTGGTGTGTTTTTATGACTCGGCTCAGCTGACAACTAAACCTATAAGTGTTTCTAAATGTTAAACAAATGCTTTCTTTAAGAAAATGTCATTGTATTATAATCAATAGAATTAGTAATTTTAAAGCTATATAGGTTAAGAATTTTATTGAATTTATTCAACATTACTTAGTATGAGCATTGCTGAGTTAACAGAATGTCAGATCTAAGTAATATGCTAAATGGAAATGTTAAGGTGCTGGTGATTTTGTTTTCCTAGTTCCTGTGCAACACATTCCTATCACAGGTCATTTATGAAACAACAGACACACTGAGCAAATTTGAGGAAAAGAATGTTCTGTCTCTTTAGAATGCTACAGTTTTCCTGCCTTGGGCTGTGCTGAAGAAAATGTAGGTCAAACTTCATCAATGGTGTCTCTGAAAGAAGAAAAATAACTTTTTTTTGTTAAGCATGTATGTTAGAAATCTACTCAAAATAATACCTCTTTTCTTAACAGTGAAGAACTGGTAAGACAAAAGCTATAGTAATGTTATAACGTATAATAAATATAATATATGGTAATGTTATAACATATAATTTGCTAACACTGTATATGTTAACATCTTCTGCTGTAGTGTTATTAACTTTAACTGTATATATTAACTGTGCATGTTAATTGAGGGAAGTAAAGTTAGATGTTTGTTACTGATTAGGACAGCTTAAAAGAACTAAGAAGAATGAGAAATGTGCAGAGGAAATTAGCAGCTGATGTGTGTTATAAATTGTCATTTTCACATGCTGTAAGCAGATTCTGTCAGCATGTAAAGCTTAGATCAGAACAGCAGTTCACAATGGCTAAACACATGTATTCAAATTAAATAAGCAGGAATTATTTTATATATAGTCAGGGTTGCTTGTAATATTACAATTGATAAATGTAAACTTCTTATGAATATGCATATACACATGGAATTCAATATCTACTATGTACAATTAATAAAAGAACAGTATCAATAAATTAAAAAATATGTACACATACTATAATGTTTAGTAGAGAACTGATGATTAAATACCTCTTTGATGGGAGATTTTTTAAATATAAGATATATAAAATATGGTAGCATACTAGTGGAAAATAAGACAAAAGAATATTTAAATAACAAACTGCTTTTAAGAAAGATGTATATTACATATACCTGTATATGACATAAATGTGAATGTACAAGATCTCATATACTTTACATAGAAAATCATATAAAGTATTTCAAAATAATATGAAAGCTGAAATTTGAAGCTTGGTCATGTGAACATTGAAACTTTTTATATGCTGAATGTTATTAGATTCACTAAGACTACCTGAAATAACTAATTTCATAAGTCAAAGTTGAAACATGAGTGTTTTATTGTTGAATCAGTACATTCATTTGATAGAAAGTAATGCAAATTGTTCAATTTGTTTGAAGCTAGGAAAGGAGAATGGGATTTATATTGAACACTTTGTAACTTTTGAATATAATATAGATTGCAATTTTTTTTTGACTCCATAGAAATAGTAAGACATTATTTTCAACCACAATGTGCATATTCTAATGAAGTACTTTAATAAGGTAATGTTCCCTGTTTTGATATTTGATGTGTTAGAAATACTACAGAAATTTGAAATATAGGCACTTGTACTTTAAAAACTAATACAGAGCTTTTTTGTTAGAGCTATAAAATATGTGTCTATTGACATAATAAATATATATGTACATTGATCTCTGTTTTGTATTATAGTTTAGTGTGATAAGATTAACTGTGCAATATAAGTTTACAGATGTCTTTTTCCCTCTAGGTTCTACTCTGTAATACCTATTTATTTAGATATCTAGTTATAATAATGTTAAATGAGTGAATAGTTTAGGAATATTAAATGAGTAATTTATACTACTACATAAATAGGTATATAATATATTTATTAGATTATTTAATATGTATGATTAATAGAAGAGGATTATTAAATGTATAGGTAGTAATGGAGGTAATAGCAAGAAATGGCAAACTATATAACTAAATTAATAGTCTCTTATTATTTTGACCTATATATAACATTGTATTAATTATTTGTAAGTCTTGGTAGCTTTTTTCAAGTCTTTTGGATGAATTTTTAGGTTGTTACTAGAGTGATAGTCTAGTAGTTTTACTATTCAATAGGCAGACTAGGAACTTTGGTATCCATGGTAGGTAGTCTTTTATTAGTATTGCATACAGTTATACGTAGTTGTAGACTTGTCTTTGTTTTTGTTATTTTGTTTTTTAATTTTAGTAGCTTAGCTTGGAGAAAGGAAGAATTCCACAAAATCTGGACTGTCAGGATAGTGTAAGAGGAATGCATTAGAGTGCTATATATAATTAAATTAAGATAGTGGATAAATGTGTCATGTTATCTTTTAAAAGTAATATGAATCTATTCACAGTATGGATAGTTTTAATCTATTATCTGTTAATGTAAATGGACTAAATAATGGCAACAAAAGGAAATTATTAACAATATATCTAAAATGAAATAAGGGAAACATTATATTCTTGCAAGAGACTCACTTGATAGATAAAGATATACAGTATTTAATAACTTAGGATATGAATGAATATCATCTTCTTCTAACATAAAAAGGAGAAGAACTGCTGTACATTGAAGAAAGTCCTCTGTAATGCCCAAGGTCATGAAATCCTTTAATGATCCTAAAACATTGTATACATTTGTAATAATTAAATATTATGGCAAACTCTGTACATCAGATAGTTTTTACTGGATCCCTGCAATAGATGTAAGAGTGGATAAAGGTCACTTAACCTTACTTCAGAGTCATTGTAAGGGTAGTTTAATTTTAACTGCATATCTAGTATGGAAGATAGAAGTAAACAGAAGAAAACTAAAATACTGGCATCACCTAAAGCACTAAATAGATGAATTAGTAATAATAATAATGTATTTGATTTACTGGTAAAAGCAGAAAATATGTCATTGTTCTTCACTCATTATTTTTATGTGCATGGGACACAAACTAAAATTAGTATGATTTATGCCTCTACAGATTTACTCAATAACGTGAATTATTTTAAAACTGTTCCTTGTCCTCTATCTGATCATAATGCACTAAGCATTAATATAGTAATGGATATAAAGGAATTTCAGATTATTTATAGAATCCCAACGTATACCATGTAATTAAAACAGTTTAAGAGTTATCTTAAGAAACAAATAAAGGATTTTTTTATCTTTGAATGATAATGGTCAGGTTAGTAAAATCTTATTAAAGAAATAAAATGAAAGAATGGGATAAAGAGGTGTTAGCTATACAAGATGAAATACACAAAGTGAGATTTAAACAACAAGGAACATAACACTGAAATCATTAAAAATTAATGACAAAATATCAAACAGTTTTAATGCATAAAGTGGAGATAGAGTTAGAAAAAATAAAAATGTCATAGTTTTGTGATGACTTCAAAAAACCTACATAGATTGGCAAATAGAAGTAGATGTTAAGCAAAGAGGCACAAATCAATAATATCAAAATGCCTCACACTAATAAGCTTACTTCAGATATAGAGGAAATGCTTATTTAAAAAAAATCTATGACGATCTTAATAAAGATAAAAATAATAATCCGGATGATTACAAAGATGACAGTTATTTAAAGAAAATTTTACTTGTAAACTATATCACCAACAAATACTTCAGTTGACTAAGCCTATTATCCTGATAGAAGTTAAAGAAACTTTAAAAAAGGTAAAATGGTAAAGCACAAGGGTTAGATGATTTAAGTATGGGATTATATACTCTATGTCCAGTAAATATTTTTGAATTACTGAGTAATGTTTTTAGGATAATTCAGGGTGACAAAATTATTCCTCTCTCATGAAAATTACCTCTGAAGGAAGTTCATTTCAGTGCTTATAGTCTGTATGTATGAAATCAATTCTTAAAACAGTTAAGAAATATGTTTTTAAAACTCCATTAATATCTGAAGGGAAATGTTTGTGTTTTCATGTTGCACTCACCTCTAGATATAAGGAAACTCAGAACACTGTTAAAATGAATGTACTAAAAAAGAATGGATTAGTATTATGTTCAGATTATTTTGAAAAAGGAAAAGCTAAGTCTCCATAATATTTAATGAAAGAATATAAGTTGGATGACTCTGCTAACCAGTTAATATTATACATCAGTAAGAAATTAAATGAATTTGTGGATAATATGACTGAAGAGGAACAGAACATTATTTCCCCATTATATGAATACACAAATGCTGTTTTCTGAAAGTTGATTGACATACAAAAGCAGCTTGTCCACACTATATAAATTAATTATCAAAAATAATAATTGCAATGTAAAATTCAGATTTTTTTTACATATTGGCGAATTGAGTGACTCAATAGATGGTAAGAGTAAAGCTTTGGTACTAAAGCATTGGTGCTTAAATCAGTTAGTCAGACTTCTTCAAGTTTATACAGGGAATTTTGTATGTGGAAATATATACATAGAATGTTTGTTACTCAATATAAAACCTCTAAGTTTAGTAAAATGAATTATTCAGTTTGTTGGATATGTAGTAAAGATGTAAAAGCTGATTGGATACACATGTTTATGGATTATGAAAAATTAAATGTATATTGGGAAGAGATAAGGATGATTTAAAGGGGTTATTGTCTGATAATTGTTCTTTAATTACATCAGTAATTCTAATGGATGTTCCACTTCCTGTATCTGTATAAGCCAAAGAGCAAAAACTCATTTGGGCTGTCTTGGCAGTTGCTAGAAAACTTATTATAAACAATTGGAAATTGAACTTAGTTCTAACATTCAAAGATTTTTTTTTTAAATTTAGGAAAAATACTATGTATGTAAAACTGAAAAAAAATGAACAGAATAAGATCTATAATTCTGGATTACCTTAAATGTTGCTTTTCAAATACCAAGATTCATAATGTGTTATTTGTATAAGATTACCTTGATGATTCAGTGTATTTCTATCATTCTATAACAATATGTGAAGTTGAATTTCTTCCTTTATGTGTATATATTGTAAATATGTGAAATTAATACATTTTTTTTAAGAAATAAAATAAATCATAACAGTCATAAAAAACATATAAAAATTTGGAACACTCTATAGAACCATAATATATCTCAGACAGTAGCAAAACACTTTATCCTCAACCTATGTACTACATTTCCTCATCTTTCCTTCTGCTATATTTAATAATTTTCCAGTAAGCAAAGCTGCAGCAGTCTTACAAAGAAGTAGGGAAATTTGCTGTTAACCAAAGTGCCAAACTTTAAATAATATCATTCAGCAGTATTCTCCAGCCAAAATCCCATACTCAAAATATAAACTTGATCACCATGCACAAGTCATGCAACTCAGCTACTAATGTTGTATACCCCACCTAGATCTCTACAATCTGGAATTCCATCAACTTGTCACTGAAATGTAATAGTAACCTTCATACATTCAAAACTGAGCTAAACGAATTTGTGACCAACTCGTGGATCTTTTCCTACTCATCTTAAGGTTAGGACCTTAACCATTATTCCAGTCCTCCCAATTTTGACATCTTGCATGCTTCAACCACTCGTAAATATTTATCTCCATGGAGATATCTCTGTTAAGTACATTAAGTCTATGACTAATTATAGCTCATGTGAAATGTGTACACAATATATACAATTGTTTCCCATCTTATTTCTCTAAACTATTTTTTAATGAATATATTTAATACTCACTATCATATAAGCAAACTTACAGATTTTCTGCATTACATTTCTTTTTCAAATAACTTGTTTCATAGCTAAACTGCTTCAGAATTATAACCTGCCATTTCTGTTCTTCTGGAGTATATACCTTTCAGCTAGTCAATATGTGATAATCTGCTACTGCTGCACTGTCTCAGTGTATTTAATTTCATTTATTGTTTCAAATAATGAATCATATTATTTTGCTGTCTCCTGCACTCTACAATCATGTATTATGCTTTCTGTTTGATTACGGTGTTTGTTTGTTTGTTTACATAAATTAAAAGCTGTTATTAGAGCTTTTCTCTAAAGGCCTCCAGTGAAAATGGGTATTAATGCCCTAATGGATTTTCCTGGTAAACAAATGCAAATAAATAAATAAATACAGTGCAATTAAAAAAAAAATTCTAACTATGATTCTTTGCTCTCTCGCTACAGGCTCTCTTTGGTAAAGTTGTGTGCTTGCTATGCAATAAGTTTAATGTCACTGGAAAGCTGACAGGATGACATTTATTTATTTATTTATTTATTTTACATTTGATTACCAGGAAAGTCCAACTAGACACAGGTCCATTTCCAGCAGAGGCCTGTGGAGAAAAACAATATACGTTCTTTACAATAATGTTGATGATACTACTATAGGAATCACACTTAGAAGAGTCAACATGAATGCCAAGGGTCTAGTTATATAAGTTAGATAGTCAAGGTGTCTAGTTAAATAAGAGAGTTAGCCAAGACATCTAGTTACATAAGCTATCAAGAAATGTGGATATCAATGTGAGTGTGGTTTATTAATCTGCAAATGTCTCAGTCCACTTATATAATAAATAACATCCCTTGAATGTCAAGTCTGAGATTCCCTGTCACACCTGCAGCACCCCAAACTGTAGGACCCAACTCTGTGAAAAATAATTTGTGAATACAAATAAAAAAGAGACATCAAGTTTTGATTTTCACTCATATGTGTTTTCCAGGTGAAAAGTTTATCTCCTACAACCTCAACATAGAGAGAGCTATGCTCCTCATACCCCTGCTATAAATAAATATTAGCTCTCAGATCACTATATGTTAGAGATGGGGGAATACTCTGACAGCTACAATACAATAGAATACAAGACAGCTAGACCCTACACTATACGATCCTCGATTTGCATTTACAAACTCATTTTTCTGAGTGTATTTCAATAACATTCCTTAGTAGTTGAACAAATTAGAATAGTCTGCTTAGTATACATACCTAACCAAGCCACACTACATTTGGGAAGTTCAAGTTTCTGTTGTTACCACTTAAATTAGGCTGTACTAGTACTGATTTTAATTGTTCTATTTTATTTTGTACTGAACTATATTTCTACATTCTACATTTCTGCATTTAGAACAGGTTTGGCAAGTAATCTATTTGGAAAAGGTGTACTGCTACTTCCCTGGGCAGAATTTGCTATTGGCTATATGGTCAGTGTGCTTTGTTTTGGCTTATGGGTTTTTGTTGTTTGCTTAGACTCATGGTGTCTATGCATGTTATCTCTTCAATCTGCTGGGCTGTGACTACACAAGGACACCTGAGGATACCTTCTTTACTTGATCCCATAACCACTGATAAACTCACCGAGCTGGGTATCAACCCATATATTTGTCAGGTGGGGTGCAAACTGGTTCATGATAGAACTCATATGGTCAAAATAGGGGACTCTACCTCCTCCAGCACACCCATAAACAGTGGTGTTCCACAGGGATCAGTTCTTGGACCCCTACTGTTCAGAATCTACTTCTCAGAAGTACAAGCTAAAACTAAAGGACTGTGGCTGACAAAGTTTGCTGATGACTGCAAACTGGGAGCGATCATTGAAACCCCTAGTGATGTCAACATCCTGTAAGAAGGTCTTACGCAGACTAATGACCAGTGGCCAAAGCCATGGTCTTAAACTAAATGCAAAAAATGCATTATTATCCCCTTCGGCAAGCGTGATGTTCCTGCAGACTACCACATCAATAACAATACCCTAAACACAGCCAATGGTGATATATCTGGGCACACAGGTCGACAGCAACCTTAACTTCCATCACCATGTCTCCACAGTGGTAAGGAGGGCATTTTATATTGCTCATCTTGTAAGTAAGGGCATTCCTCCAGAAAAAGAGAGGTTATAACCCCCTGTACTCTTCCGTCATCAAGCCAATAACAGTACAATGCTTCCTTTGGGGTGTTCCTTTCCAAACACTTGCAGCAATTGGAGAGACCACAAAGGTTCCTTACAAAGAAAATTCAGTGTCTTCAAGTTCTGTGTTATGCAGACAAACTGAAATCATTGTCACTTTACTCTGTGTCATACAGACTGCTCAGAGGCAACCTGTATCTTGCATATAGAGCAATCTCTGACTCAGCTTTAATGGAATTGCTGCACATTCGCAAGTCAAATAGCACACAGGTCACTCATTCAAAGGACCTTAACCTAGTATGTGACATCAACAGAACTTGCTAGAGAGACAGATATGTCTCACAGAGGTTGACCCACCTTTGGAACAAGCTTCCTGTTCATGTTTAAAGAAAGCCTCTCGTTAGCCCTATTTAAATACAATTTGGAAGATTGGCTGGGTAACCAAAAATTCGCCCCCAGGATTTACACCTGTACCTCTCTTGGATAGGGGCAATAGGTGCTGATTTCAGTGTCTGCTTGAACTAGACACCCTTGGGAACATGAGTTGAACTTGGCTAGGTTTGTAAGGGCCTTGGTACCCTTCGCCTAGTAACCACCTATGATCCTATGAAACACACTCCACTAGATTTGGAAAGTGCCTCATAGTCTGCAGCAGGCTCGCGCAATGTTGAGAATAATTCATGACAGTTCCAAGTGCTCACTTTGTCTGGTTATGTGAAAAAATCCCATGAAGTAGCATCCCCTTTGGCAAATACTCACTAGGTACTATTCTAAGTGGATAACACACAAGGTGCAGGGTTTGAATCTCACAAGGGATAATCAGTTAACCTAGTACTAACCTATGAACCTATGAACCTATGAACAGTATCCAGCTGAGAACATTCATATACCTCTGTGGACTCCTGCAGATGACTGACACAAACATCTACTGGGAGCTAGCTGGGTGTGCAGATAGTAGCCAAATTATATAGAGTTCACTTCCAACTAGCTGTAGGCATATTGCTTACTTTCTTATTTGATTACTTTTGCAAATGGGGCCATTCACAGCCTAAGTGTAATCATTGCTGTAATTTATAAAAAAATGAGTCCAGTCATAGCTGTAGAGTACAGATTGTATCTTCACTGTATTAATCTGTTGTGGCAACCAAGCCAAATCATTTGTTCTAAGCTGTCGCTGTGGCAAGTTTAAGAATTACTGGTTGACATATTCATTAGTTGTTGCTGCACTTTCTGCTGACTTTTGTACTAAACTGTTGTTGAGGCATTAAGCCATATCACTGTACAAAGCTGCTGCTGTTGCACCCAAGCCAAGTGATTATCTCTGATTCAGGTATCCTTTTGTTGCAGCTACACTTTTTTTAAACTTTTGCACTCCTTACTAACTGCAAATGTGTATATTTAAATGTAAATCTGATATATTGACTCATTGTTCATAATTGTATTCTTGTATATAGACCCTTTCCTACAGATTCATTAGTACTCATGAGTAATCCCTTGAACTCTTCCATATCCTGGTCACAGTAAAAACCATCATAACCACTACTGGTTCCACTCCATGTCACCTGCTGCTCATGAGACACTTCTAAACAGACCAATGGTCCTTCTCTTAGGAGACTTCATTTACATTTCCATTTATTGGGAAGTATTCACCACCAGAAATAAATATGCACAAAAATTCCCGGACTTCATTAGTGTCAGCTCCTTAGACCAACTTGCTCATGTTCCATTTAGGGGTTCTAAAATATTGGATCTTGTTCTCACCAACACAGCCCCACTTTAATCAACACCTGATCTTACCACACCACTGGTCAGATCTGGCCAGCATTCTGTAACACTCTGTATTATGGTAAAACCTGATTTACAACAAAACACTTCTGTTTATGGAGATTACTTAATCTAACTAATTTATGACCAGATGAAATTTAAGCACCTTCCCTATCTCAATGACTACATCTTGCATGTTACCTCATTTGTGGATCATTTCTATTCATATCTCAAAGTATGCATCAGGGAATCGTTTCCATAAGGCATAAATACAATACCAAATTCAGGAATAAATCACTGGTGTAAACAAATTGTACTGTAACAGAAATAAACTCATATCCTATTAGAGCAAAATTAAAACACCATAATCTAAAGGAGAACTTTAAAAGATAATCAAAGAACTCAGAAACAAAATCAAATCCTAAAATAGTGCCTATAAATTGAGAATTGCCACCTCTGCTGCAGACAACCTCAAAGCCTTCTTAAGCTATGTCATAAAACTTTGAAGTAAAACCCTGCAATTTTTAGAGCAAATACACACCAGCAGTAACAAAAACAATACTTACTCATGCCCTGGTGACATACCCAACAAAACAATGGACAAATTCAGCTCAAACTTTATTCCCATCTCTCCCCTGACTACTGCATTACATTAACACACCACTTTCACCTCCTCTAATCCTTTCTGAGCAAGTTCTGAATGCTCTCTCCAAGGCCACAAACACTAGCTCTACGGACATTATAATGTATTTGGTTTCCCTTTTCTCAGCACCAGACACTGTCTAGTACTCTCATAACTGTCATCCTCCTGGCTAAATTCATACCAGAGGTATGGAGAACTGCTATATTCATCCCATTCCACAAAGGAGACCTACTACTGAACTGGGAAACTATAGACCTATAAGTCTCTCCATTCTTATCTGTATGGTAATGGAATGCATCGTTATAAAACATATTAAAAAGGACATAGGCAGTCTCCAAGCTCTGGATTCAACCCAGACTGAGTATGTTAAAACCACATCCTGTATCCTGAACCTGATGGATGTTTTTGAACAAGTAACTGATGCATGATGCACAATCCCCATATCTCTCCATAACCTGTTTGCTTTCATAAATGCCCCCCCCACACTTAAGAATGTTTCTAGCATGATGGGGGTCTACTATGTCCCCCTGTGCTGATAACTGTAATACTGTAAGTGCTGATATGCCACTATCTTGGTGAATCAAGACTTCCCCAACCCCAGTCCCCATACTGCTGTTGGTGCCATTAAGGCACTTAGGAACTCCCTGGTGTATTCTGAGTCCCCACTCCCTGAACCGCATCATGGTAATAGTAGGTAGTTGCTTATGACTTTCTTGCTGTGTTCAATACTGTGTTGGGGTGGAGATGGCTGTGCTAATCTACA
The DNA here is from genome assembly GCF_019279795.1 of Protopterus annectens. Taxonomy (NCBI): domain Eukaryota; kingdom Metazoa; phylum Chordata; order Ceratodontiformes; family Protopteridae; genus Protopterus; species Protopterus annectens. The sequence goes on from NC_056729.1 coordinate 805,160,351, forward strand.
AAGCCAAGCAACTTTGTGAATCATCAAGCATGTAGATGCTTTCCTGGAGATAGTACCATTGAAGCGAGCACATGGCTAATCATCATACAACTCTCCACTGGAGTGCTTCATTATCATTTGCATGGTCATGGGACCAGTCCTAATTGGTGCTGCATGTCCCTGTGCTAGAGCACCATGCAGCACAATGTTAGCCAGTTATTGAATAGCAAATAGGTACCATGGTATGCACATAGTAGTGTACACATTGTGGTACAGTCATGAATCCTAGATTTTAGCTCTTTCTTTGAAATTATCTTTTTATTAAGAAATCATTCTAAGAAAAAAGATTATTGTTTAATCTGAAATGAATCAGTATTTATGACAAGTCTTGAAAAAATTATTTTTTTGTTTCATCCAGACTCCTTTAAAATATCTGTAGAAGGAGTTAGAGTTAGATGTGGTACAGAATGGATAGATAGATAGATAGATAGATAGATAGATAGATAGATAGATAGATAGATAGATAGATAGATAGATAGATAGATAGATAGATAGATGGAGTTAGGGAATACAGGTTAGTTTTGTGGGTAGTTGTTTAGGATATCCAAATAAGGTTCATCCTGTTCAGAGTCATTGGGTTAATGAGGGAGGTTTTTTTTCTTTTTATTTTGTCCATTTAAATATTTTAATGTATTTTAATGTATTCTGTAATTGTCATCATCATCAGCCCCCTTTTCCCATTTTCAATATGGGGTCATGGTATCATGTTAACTGTTGCCATCTTTCTCGATTCAGTGCCATACTCATGCCTTCTTCAACACTCGTGCCTGACTGTCACAGATTTTCTTCACAAAATCCATCCACTTCTTTGCTGGATGTCTTGTTTCATCCTACCTTCTTCCTGGCTGCCCAAAATCTTATTCACCAGATTGTCTTTTGGTTTTCTGCACTTGTCCAAACCACCATAATCTGTTCTCTTTGATCTTTCTTGCAATTGGAGCTACTTTGGCTTCTGTTCTTATGTCCTCATTTCTTTGTCTGTCCCACAGTGTGCATCCTACCACCCTTCTCAGGCACTTCATCACCATCACCTCTAGCTTTCTCATCTGCTTTGTCCTTACTGCTCAGCTTTCTGTACAATACAGTAGTACTGGTTGCACCACTGGTTTGTACACCTTACCTTTCAACTTTTTTTTGTATTCTTCTGTCATAGACTACACTTGACACTCTATACCAGTTAAATCCAAAAGGAGTGCAGTCCCAGGAAGGAAGATCTCCAAACAGTTAAAAGCAACTTTTATTGTCACAAGACACGCACAAACACTTCTACATTAACGCTCTTCCAAGATAAATCGCGTTTTCGTCACATCCACTGGACTTCATCAGATGCTAGTACTAATTTAACACACATATTTATATACCTCAAATAAAACTAATAATCCAATGAAAAAGCTTCAATTAAATTTGAATGCACAAATCAATTCACATTTTGGGCTCATAAATATTCATAGGTTCATCTTTCCATTAATACAATAAAATAAATAAATAGTTTATCTAACTCATATTCTTATAAATAATTAAAAATACTATTGATAAATAATAAATAAATACATACATAAATGCTTAATTAATTTAATTATATTTCTAAAATCTTGTATTATAATATAAATGTTCATTACTGAGGAATATACATTTTATAGCACAATAGCTCCATCTATTGGTACAAAATTATATTACAACTAAACTAAATTCATAGTTTAGCTGCCTTTAATTTTAAAAGGGGTAAAATAGACACATGTTCATTTAAACCTGGGTATTTACTTGCTTCAAGTGTCACTTGCCACCACAATTCTCTATACCCGATAGTATCTTCCCATGGACCTCCTCTAATCCCATCTTTTATATGTTCAATTACTAAAAAAATAAATTTATTTTCTTTCCATACCTTTGAATGTTTATATAGTGCATTTGTTTCTTTTTCCTTTATTATTTCATAGGTATGTTCATAAACGCTTCTTTTTAAAGTTCTCTTGGTTTTACCTATATAGAAAGCTCCACACTTTTCACAGGTGGCAAGGTATACTAAACCCTTTGTCTCACAATTAAACATTCCTTTACTAACAATCCATTTCTTTCTACTTTCTATATAGATTTTCTCCTTATTGACCGTATAACTACATTGATTACATTTTCCACAGGAATATGTGCCTAACTTTTTAATACCATTAATATCCTTAATTTTATCTTGGTCAAACTTTTTTTGTTCCAAGTGATATTTTATATTACAAGGATTTCTGTATACTACTTTAGGTGTACCTTTAGGTAGTCCCCCCAGGTCAGTAAGTGCCATAAACCTTTCCCATTCATTAAAGAAGATGGTGCTAATATTATTATTTAAAGCATTAAATTCTAAGGTAAAAGTATGTTGATATTCTCCATTATTAATAAATGCTTTCTCTTTTATTTTTTGTTGTCCATCATTTACTTTTTCTCCTAATATAGGATAAAATGTATCTGCTCTTTTCCTTTCTACCTCTAACCTAATATTATTAATAAGTTCCTTACTATATCCTCTATGTAAAAACATTCTCTCCAACAAGTCACATTCTGATTTAAAATCCTCAGACTTACTTGTCATTCTCGATCCTCTCACAAATTGCCCTTTTACAATATTCTTTTTGCAATGTGTAGGGTGTGCACTATTATAGAGCAAGTAGGAATTACAGTATGTCAATTTCCTATATACTTTAGATTCAAAGGCATTACTACTTTTACAAATTTCTGTATCCAAAAATTGTAGTTTATTTTCTGAAACATTATAAGTGAATCTCAAAAATTCAGAAGTCTCTTTAATATATGTCAAAAATTTCTTTAATTTTTCTTCCCCTCCTGTCCAAAAGATAACTATATCATCCAGGAACCTCTTATAGAGGTTCCAACAAGATTTAAACCTAGAATTAAGAATATATGTTTCTTCCCAATTGGCCAAGACAATATTCGCAAATGTAGGTGTACAGGCTGCGCCCATAGCTACGCCTTGGGTTTGTTGAAAAAATTCACCATTAAATATTAAGAAATTGTTTTTAAGAACTATGTCCATCAAATTAGTGCACGCTACTTTATCTTTATGGCTCAATATTCCGTCTTTGAACACTTCTTCTTCAAACATTAACATACCTTTTGAACAGGGAATAGAAGAAAATAGATCCACTATATCTATTGTTACAAATAACATATTTTTATTATACAACCCTAAATTAATATTTCTTAAAAGGTCCCATGAATCTTTTAAAATAGCTACTTTTTTAGTCCATATATGTTTAGTTTTATTATCAATGAATTTAGCTAAAGGGAATGTCTTAGAACCATCTGCAGACACTATAGGCCTTAATGGGGGATCTTTTGAATTCTTATGTACCTTAGGAATACCATAAATTACTGGGATTTTAGGTTTATCCACTCTAAGGTAGGAGAAACTATTTCCATCTATAGTCCCTTCATTCAGTTTTATTAGAGGTATATAAGTATGTGTGTTAAATTAGTACTAGCATCTGATGAAGTCCAGTGGATGTGACGAAAACGCGATTTATCTTGGAAGAGCATTAATGTAGAAGTGTTTGTGCGTGTCTTGTGACAATAAAAGTTGCTTTTAACTGTTTGGAGATCTTCCTTCCTGGGACTGCACTCCTCTTGGATTTATTGGTGTTTTGTGGAGAGCTGCTGCTTTTTTGTACTCTATACCAGTTGCCTGCAGCCCCTCTGATTGTAGCTTTGACCTCTTCATTCAAACTTCCCTTCTCCTCAACCACCCCTCCCAGATACTTGAAGCTGTTTACCTGTTCCACTATCTTCCATTCTAGCTCATTTCTCAGCTTCTTTTGATTTCCCCAATTTTCTTCCATTACCACTGTCTTATCTGTGCTTAGTTTCATCCCATGTACCTTCAGTTTTGTGTTCCATTCCCCTATCCTTTACTGAAGTTCTTGCTCAGAGTCTCCTGTAATGCCACATCATCTGCATACAGCAACTTTATTGATCTGTTCCCTCTGACCTGTTTGGCAATGTAGTCCATCACCAGTATGAACAGCAGTGGGCTGAGAGCCGAACCCTGGTTTGCACCCACTGGGAACCCCTCTTTGAGGATGAACACTGTTCATACTTAAGCCATTGGGTCCTTGTACATAGCTTGTATTAATTCTACCAATGTTTCTGGGTCTTTGATACCACCTAAATGCTGCCCAAGTTAGCTTTCTTGGGACCCTGTCATATGCTTTCTCCATGTCAAGGAATGTCCAGTTGGACTCTTTCCTCATCTCTAGTTTCTTTTCAACTATCTGTCTCACTGCAAACATTGAGTCAGTTGTGCTGCATCCTAGTCTGATCCTGAACTGCTCATCTCCCATCTTACTTTAATGTATTCTGTAATATATTCCTTAAACAGGCTAAGTTTAAATAATATGTGTTACAAGTAACTTGATAAATTTATTACACAGTGGGAGAATTCATAAAGGTTAGCACTAGGTCTACATGATATGCACATCCTTCTGAATTCATAGGTAGCACCAGCATTGTGGTAGGGCTATCTATTTATTCAAAAACATTAATCAAGGTGTCACTTAAGTGTATGAATTCCTCCCAATGTGTTTTAAGAAAAAGGAAAATTCGTTTTGGACTCATAAACAGTAGCACTGCCAGCAATGTCACTGAATATTAGTGGTATGAATACTGGTTCTAAGAGAGTAGAACTGAAGAGATGTTTTACAATTAGCAAATCAGATGTCTTTTTTTTAATAGAAGCACCTGTGATCAAAAATATACTAAAGTTTTCTAATAATTTCCTTCTGTGAAGAAAAATACCTAACAACTATTTTATTGAAAAATAAGGCAATTATGCTTATGATTATATTACTTTATAATAATACCAAAGAAATGTTCACAGTGATAGTAAATACATATTAGAACAGGATTATTACATTATCCAGTATGTTACAGATAAGGGAACATGAAGCCAAATTTACAGAACAATACTGGACTATTATTAGGTAATATAAAAAATAAAATAATCATGGGTGGTGACTTTAATTATGTATTAAAATATGATGTGGAGGTTTGAGATTTTAAACTTCTGATAAATAATTAAAGGTTGTGACAACTTGTTGAATTTAAAGATGTTGTTGCAACAAATGTGTTCTTTTCATGCTCCACTCTTTTGACATTTGAACTGAAATGCATTTTGTTTATTTTAAGTTTCAAAATATTTCCTGTCTGAAATTGATATTGATATGGGAATTTCCTGCCCTTTCCTTTCCATAATGTTATACTACTTTTAAATTCAATATTAAATATAAACACACACACACACACACACACACACACACACACACACACACACACACACACACACACACACACACACACACACACACAATTAATAGACTTCTACCCATATACAATAAACTTAAGGTAGTTTAAGGGTTGGATAATACGCAGATTGGAAATGATTTCCATATTAATGACAGTGGAGAAGTGATATTATTTAGGTTCATAGGTGTGTACTAGGCTAATGACCCTGGAGCCTTTACAAGCCTAGCCCATAGGATTACCCTGGCATCGTGCCACCCGACCTTAGTCCCCAGTGCCTCTGTTGAGTAGAGCCACTGGAGTGATCCCTGGGGTGAATTTTCTGTTTCCCATCCACTCATCAAGATTTCTCTTGAAGAGGGCCAGTGAGGTGCTCCACTTGACATGTATACCAAGTCTATTGCATAGCATGGGCAGTCTCTGGGTTATGAACCTGTCCCTCCAGCTTGTGCTGTTGATTTTGGTAATGAGGTTGAGGTCTCTGGAGCTTGTAGTGTGGAGGGATTGGGATTTCTTTAGATGTAGCATTTCTAACAGAGCAGGGTCAGATATGACTTTGTAAGTCAAGCAGAGATCGCCTCTAAGTAGGCAATATGAGACAGAGAATATGTGGAGTTTTTTGAGTCTGTCCATATAGGACAAGTGTTTAAGGCCTAGGATCCTCTTTGTGAGGTACTTTTGTGGCCTCTGCAGTTGTTGCAGGTGTCTAGCAAAGTACATGCCAAATGGGGCATTGTACTTGATGATTGGCCTATGAGGGAAGAGTAGAGGGAGACAATGACCGCTTTCTTCCTGGATCCAAAACCCTTAGTAATGAGATGTGCCACATAGAAGAATTTTCTGACCACAGTGCCGATGTGGTGCTCAAAAGAGAGGTTGCTGTCAGCCTGTGTTCCCAGATATCTTTTGATGCTTTCTGTGTTCAGTGGACTACCATTGCTGTGGTAATTCATGGGAACCGGGTTTTTCCAAAGGGGATGACGACACATTTTTTGGCATGGAGCTTAAGGCCATGGTCATGGCCAGTCGATGGTCTCAGTGAGGCCTTTCTACAGGATGTCAACATCACTTGAGGAGTTAATTATGGTTTCCAACTGGCAATCATCTGCAAACTTTGTCAGCCAGTGTGCATTCATGTTGGCCTGGACTTCAGAGAAGTAGATACCAAATAGGGGAGGACCCAGGACCAAACCCTGTGGGACTCCACTCGTGACTGGTCAGCAGTCTGACTTGGAGTCAGCTACTTTTACACTGTGGGTTCTCTCTTTGAGCCAGTTTGCAACCCACCTAGTGATATAGGGGTTGATGCCTAGCTTAGGTTCATAGATTCATAGGTAGGTACTAGTCTATTGGCCCAAGGGCCTACGTAAGCCTAGCCAACAAGGTTCCCTGGCTTATGGCACCCAAGAAAGTTATTTTCCTGTGCTACTGTCGAGCAGAGACATAAAAGTGATCCCAGGGGTGTATTTCCTATAGGTTCATAGGTAGGTGCTAGGTGAGTTTTTCTATGATTCCATAGTGTGGAATCTTATTAAAGGAGTAAAATCCAACACTAAAAACATCTAAGAAATGCAGCCGCACACAGCTATAATACAGCCTGCGATTTATTACAAAGCAACGGGCAAATTACAAACAACTATAAATGACGGATTTAGAGCTTTCTTCCTCCTAAAATGTAGATTTCATCAGAATCAACTACACAAGTCTCTTAACTAATTTATTAGTTTTTTGGCGCCAAAAAGTTCAGACTCATTTATAATGTAAAGAAACATGTACCAACTCAATACGTAAATACCACTCTTAATAATGAGAATAAAAATAAAATAAAATAAAAAAACAAAATAAAAAAACATAGAATTGTCAGTACTACATATTCCTAAATTTTGTGTACTAGTTAATATAGCATCTAATTCATTACTAACTCTCATACATCATACTGTCATGTAGAAAACTAAGTCAAAATAAATATTAATGTATACCAGCATAGTAAAAGATTAATAAGTTGCTAAATTAATTACTACAAAAATTACTAAAAACTAAACTGTGTGGTATCCAGAGTTTGGAGACTCCCTATATTCTTGTTTGTTAGGTCCATGATGATGTGTTTCATAGCTTTGCATATCAGACTCGTCAGGCTAATGGGGCGGTAGTTCCCAGGGTCTGTAGTCACTCCTCCTTTGTGAAGAGGGATGACTGTAGCAGTGTGCCATTCAGTAGGGACAAAGCCTGAAGTGTGGCTGTGATTGAATTGGGCACACTGGTGAGGTGCCAATTCACTCTGTAGTTCATGTAGAACACAGACAGGGATATTGTCATGTCCCGTAGAAGCTGTATTATTGGCCTTGGACAGTGCTGCTTTATCCTGTGCAGCAGTAAATCTGGGTTCCTATCAATCTACTGGTATTGTGATTGGTCCTTTGGGGGGGAAGGGAAAAGTAGGCACTGAACCTGTTGGCCAGTATATTGGCAGTATCTGTTGGCTTGGTATAGGAGGTGCCATTGTACAACAGCTCCGAGCAAATCTGGGTATTGCCATGGAGATTCTTTACGTAACTATAGAATGCCTTATGGTTGTCTTTACTATCTGCTGCAATTTTGTTTTCAAAGCTAGCTTTAGAGAATTTGATGAGGGATCTCAACTTTTTGTTGATGCTGATAAGGGAGTTTTCCAGTCTTGGGACTTCACCTTATTTTGCATCAGTTTCCTCCTTCTGTTGTAGAATTTGTTTTTGGGAGGGGACCACCAGATTGGCTTCCTTTATTTGGAGGAGAACGTCTTGGTTCTATTGGGTATGGCAAGATCCATGCATTTGTGTACGTGCTCATACAGGGCATTAGTGTATGATTCACCAGTCATGCAGCTGTTCTCCAATTGCACAGGTGCCGTGAAGTTAGCCACCTGTGTTTTTAGGAACCCAAAGTTAGCTTTGGAGAAGATTTTCACGGTGGTTACCTTTGCGGGGTGGGGTGGGGTGGGAGGGATGTGGATTTCCAAGATGATTAGTTTGTGGTTGAATCTAACCATGGAGGAGTTGACTATGGTCTAGAGCAGCAGTTGCCCATGTTAGTAATGACCAGGTCAAGGATGTTGCTACCTCTAGTGGGGATAAGAACAAGCTGGTCCAGGGCATTGGAATTAATGAATTCCAGGAAACATTGGGCAAGTGTATTGCTGCATGAGTTGTTTTCCCAGTTAATGGATGGGTTGTTGAAGTTGCCCAGTATGAGAGGGTTAGGTTGGACTCTAATATTCTTCAGGGTGCTTAGGAACGTGGAGTGTGAGTCTTGGGTCATGGTTGGGGACTTGTAGCAGGCTATGACCTGAATCGCTGCCTTACCCAGTGTTAGCTGCACCTGAAGTATCTCTGATGCGTTATGTTGAGCTATCAGTCTGGAGGTATGTGCATCCTTTAAGAATGATGAAGTTAAAATTTTTGATGAAAGCACTTAACACTGATGTACTGTGTACTATTTTATTATTTTATTATTAAAAGAAAGATCCTGCAGTCCTTTGGGTACGTTCTTTTTTTGTTTTGGTTGTCTATGCACCTACACACTATTTTGCTGTGTTTGTGTTTCTATTCTGGTGTGGGGAGTTATGGCTAACTTGAACATTCTTAATACACAAGTCGAGGTGGACCCTACATCAGTAGGGGAGATTGGTGAATTGAAAAAGGAAGTGGCAGAGCTTCGAGGAGAGGTTTCTAAACTTCTGAAACGTTTTGCTGGTTGTGGAGTGGGCATTTTGGCTTTACATGGCTTGGGGACTATTCACGACAGTACGAAACCCAAATCGGGTTTCCATAGTAATGAAGAAACTCTGATTGTATTGGAAGAGGAGCTTCACGGACAAAGGAAATGCAACAACGTCATCATAGCAGCCGAGATCCATCATAGCGGCGATTCAACTGCTGGTGAGCATGGTATTCAGCAGGGAGGAGCAAGTTTTTCACTTTTTAAAAAGAAAACTCCATTTTCTGCTCTCAACTGAGTGCTTTACCATGGAGAGGAGATGAATTTTATACAAACAGAGAATCGTTCACTTCACAGAAATTCGCCTACTGCCAATAAACGAGGTACTGTGAACAATGCACATTCCCAGGTTACTCATTTAGAGGTCTTAGACCCAAACGTTAATAATCATTCTTTAGTTGAACAGCCTCATTCTTCTATACTAAATGAAGACATTTCCAACAAATATAGTAACCTGGTGAATAAGAATTTTAATTTTCAAGAACTCAGAAATGTACCGGGTGAGAAAGTTACTCACCCTTCCTCTAATGTTGTTGCAGACAATTCTTTGAAAGAATTGATATTTGCTTCTGAAAATAAACTTTACAAGTTCAAAACATTACAAATTGAAGGTTTTTATCTTTCTGAATGTATTTGTTTAAAAATTGTACCTCAAGGCTTGCGGGTGTTCAAATTCCCTTTTGGCTTGTATTATGATGCAGAAATGGTTCACGATTTAACTATCCTGTTTGACAAATGGGGTTTGGAGCTAATAGAAAAAGTAGTGTCTTATCAGGAGAAAATGAAGGTGAAGATTGAAAAAGAGTTAGATGTTATGAATAATAGTATATTACAAGATCTTTGTTTTTTTCAGTATGAGGGATTGTATGTGAAGGTTATTAACAGAGTAGAGAGTAAATGTAATGTACAATTCCAAAAGAAAAAAAGAAAATTAAATCACTATACGTGCCAGTATGAATTTCATGAGGCTTACCCCATTAACAAAATGTACTTAGAAAACAGGACTATGGAGGTAGGGACTGAGGTAGATAATGAGAATTTAATACAGGCTGATATATATGACTGTGGTGACACTGATGGAGGATATAGGGACACAGAAAAGAATTATGGTCCCAATATGGGGGATTTTCCAGGGCCCAGACGCTCGAAAAGAATAGCCAGCAGGAATTTGTACAACAGGGGAATCCCTGGAAAGGATTCAGCAACCGAGGGATGGGCAGAGCTTACCCTTAAATACTGGGGTGTCACAAATTGTGTACTCTCTTTATGGTCTTAATATTTACAACTACACATCCCAAGAAATTAAGGAGAATGTTTTTTTACTCTATGGTAGACATACATTTGTATACCAGAAAATTAAATTTTCAGCTAATATTTCCTGAGATTCAAAATGTACCTGAGGTCCCACATACTAATGGAAACACTAACCAAAAAGTGGGCATTAAGAAAAACAGCATGTACAACCCACCTGTGCACCCTTTGATAACTATTTTTGAAAAAGCAGTAAAGGAAGAAATGTATGATTTATGGACAGAAGAAATGAAATTTTATTCTAACTTGAATATTCAAGAAAGGAACTTAATGAAAGAATTGAGAGGTAACAGGAGCCTTAGGATCATGGCCCCAGACAAAGGAGGCAGAGTAGTTGTATTTTACACTGAGGATTATATTAATGCTATGCAGGGTTTGTTATTTGATGAGGAGAATCTTCCAGTTTCTAGAAATCAAATTAACATTGTGTATCAGCGGATAGATAGTTATCTTGAAGAATGCCTTCTTGAACAGAGAATTACCTTTGATAGATACAACTTTTTAGCTAACATCCACCCAAAAATCACAGTCTTTTTTGGGATACCCATAATTCATAAAAATGTGGTATCTCCACCTTTTACACCCATTGTAGGAGCTTGTGGGTCTAAAACGCACAATTTGGTGTATGTGCATAAAACATGTCAACATATTTTGGAAGGTATTCTACACATTGTAAAAGACTCTTGGGACTTTTTGGGGACAGTTGAAACAAGAATTTTGGTCCGAGGAGGTTAGTTTTTTAACTATTGATGTCCAGAACTTATTCACCTGTATCCCTAGGGTTGAGGGGATGGAGCTATTTGAAGACACATTGGTAACATGCTCCAATTTAGATTCTGGAGATCTACAGCTCATTTGTGAAATCATGACTCATATATTGGATAACAACTACATATTCTCTGAGGAAGAGCATTACCAGCAAATCAGAGGGGTTGCCATAGGAGCGGCATGTGCACCCCTATATGCCAACATGGTTTTGCTGGTATGGGAAGTACAGCATGTCTTCAACAGTAGGTTTCAGGGGGATATGTTATTATATCTTAGATTCCTGGATGATATTTTTATTTTATGGAAAGGGAGACAGGAAAATATACCCCAATTTATGGCATACTTAAACAACAGTACCAACTTTTTAAGGTTCACCTATAAATTCAGGAAAACAGAAATTAGTTTCCTGGATGTGAAGATTACTAAGACCATCTGCGGCTTCAAATCTAATGTGTACCGCAAGCCCACTTTTTGTAATAGTTACCTTCATTACCATAGCCACCACCTTCACAAACAGAAAAAAAGCATTGTGAAGGGGCAGGGTATCAGAGTGGCTAGAGTGACTTCTGAGAAGGAAGATGTCATAGTAGGGCTTAATTTTTTAAAAACCTTATTTTTGAAAGAGTATATTCATCTCATGTGGTTGAACCTATTATAAAAGATATTATTGATCAATAGGGAACCAAATACAAAGCCCTTTTGAGTTGTGGGGACGTTAAGACAAGGCCTGGGGGTGATCAACAAGATCTTGGATCAGGAAATATTGCAGGTGAACTGACTGCTGAACCCCCCATCAATATAGGGACCATAAATTTTAAGCAGGCATGTATTGTCCAATATAGTCCTTTATCCAACAGAGTCAAGCAAATAATACATAAAAAATTGGGGAATGTTTAAGACTAATAGTGAAATCTTTAACAAGGTAGGTGAGAAGCCTGTTTTTTCTATGTAAGTGGGCAACAACATTAAGTTAAATTTAGAGAACAGTAAGGCAAGTCAGGTTAACATTGCGGAAAACACCAAACCATGTGGGAGGTGTTCCCAATGTGGGTACATTTTCAGGGGTCTTCTATTACATTAAGTAACAGGATAGGCAGTGTCTTACATTTTAGAAAAGGGAATTGCTATACCAGCAGAATAGTTTATATTTCATTATGCAATACATGTCTAGGGTTTTATATTGGGAAGACCGAAAGGGCCATTCGGTGCAGGATTTATGAGCACCTATACAAAATTAAAAACAATAAAGAGACTAACGCCCTTTATAGGCTCAGTTTGGACTGTTCTGGACGCACAGGTTTTAAGTTTGGTATTGTGGATGTGGTCAACCTGGATGCAAGGGGTGGAGATTGGAAGAATTATCTTTGCAAAAAAGAACTAATGTGGCAACTTAGATTGGCCACTAACTTCCTTCCAGGGTTGAATGACCATTTATCTATCTTCCCAGTACTAAAGAAAAAAAGCTAATAAAATTAATAAAAATACTGGAAGCATCTAGCATGCACTGATGAGTGAATAACTGTACATATTTTTGTGCATTACAAATTACAAGGGCATTTTTTAATGTACATTTAAAACACAAACAATTTATATCTTTATATATTTATACATTCAAAATTTAATGCAGAAGTAGTGTTACAATATATACCTGTATACTTTGGGAATACATCATGTGTTTCAAATGTTATATTTGCTGTAGGCATGCATATAATTTGGTTATAAGAAGTGGGAATTTTGAGATTTTTTTTAAGAAAATAGGATTTTACTTAATTGATCTATTGGCAATTTAATTTATTGCATATTAAGTGGAGTGTATTGGTTGGTTTGAAAATGTGTGGTTGTTCTGACGAAGTCAAAATTTTTGATTAAAGCACTTAACACTGACGTACTGTGTACTGTTTTATTATTTTATTATTAAAAGAAAGATCCTGCAGTCCTTTGGGTGCATTCTTTTTTTGTTACAATTGAAACATTGCAAGACACTTTGTCTTCATTCACATATAGCAATGCTAAGTAACTAGAGACTCAAATAAAATATGTTTTTAACGTTTTTTTATGAACATAGTTTCAAACTATTGCATTTAGTTAGTCATTGTTTGACATTTGAACATTCACAGATAACAATTTTGGTTGCTACTTATGTTATTTTATATGTTAGAAAACTAAATTTCCAGTATTTGTTTTCATGAGGGGTATTTCAAGATATCAATTTGTGTTTTATAACTAACTCTTAATCCTGCATTACAGCCTACATTATCTGCATAAGAACATGTTTGTAATAAGGATTAAAACATTACAGCTAAAAGTATTTTAAGAAGTTTTATCATTTAAGCATAAGAAATGAAGAAGCCTTAACACAATTATAACATATGCGTTATCCACATAACTTGAATGCAGATAAAGAAGCAGACATGGTGTAATGAATGCTAGTGATTATATCAGCAAATTAAAACCATGTTGAGTGAAGGTGATAGTCACAATATTGACAAACTATTTTTGAATATAAAATAGTCATATTTCAAGTCTGAGTTATTAGAATAGCTTCTCATAATTCATAGATAATAATAGGCAGTCAGTCTGCAAACTATTACGTCTAGCCAATTATAAGACAGTAATCATTGGTGAGCATCAAACCCTGTACCTTATCTCTGAGAGATAAACACCTTAACCATTATGCCAACACTTGATTTTTGCAGCTTTTTCTCAAGGTCAATTTCCAATAGTAGTTTTTTTTTTAATCTTTAAAATTCAGAAAGATTTCCATGATCCTTCTTTTCATCCAATCATTTTCTTTTCATGAAAATGGAATCCATTTGCATATTAGCATTTATGTATGCTATTTGAGGGATGGTCTGCTATGAAGACAACTTTGTTTAACATAAAATTTACTGAAAAGGTGATTTTGTGCAAGCATTTTATAGGCATTTTAATGGAGTGGGAAGGCGGTACAGTTAACAGAATGTGAGCAGTACATTAATTCTAGCACAATGCTTTTAAGATTCATTTTGCAATGGGTAAACAATAAAATGCATTTAGATGTTATAAATTCTGATGTTTTCACTGGAAAAATAAAGTTGTTTATATTTAGGGAACACTAGGGGAAATTGTGCACCCCAGGTACTTTAAGTAGAGTATAATAACATAACATGCTATCAGAATTTCTAGGTTGACAAGTGGTGTAAAAGCATTTCAGCAATAAATTAATTCTTTACTAAGCAATGTAGAAGACAAAGGGTAGGTTTGGAGTAATGGTTAAAGTCTTCCCATCATAAATACAAGATACAGGGCTTGATTCTAACCACAGGTTAGTGTCTAGACTTAAAATAGCCCTACAGGGCAGTTAGCCTAGTATTTACCTATAATGTGCACTTTACACAAAACATTATTGATGAATGGGACATAAATAGTCACAATATTGACAAACAATTTTTGAATATAAAATAGCCATATTTCAAGTCTGAGTTATTAGAATAGCTTCTCATAGTTCATAGATAATAATAGGTAGTCAGTCTGCAGACTATTACACGTCTAGCCAATTATAAGACAGTAATCAAAGGTGAGCATCCCTCCCTGTTAGTGTCTTGCTGTTATACTTGGTGGCTTTGCAGTTGCCCACCCCTACTGTAAATTTGATCTGTGACACTCCTCCAAGTCTAGGGTCATTAGCTCATTCTACCTAATATAGAGAGAACATCTAAGAAGGCCAACCCACTTAGTTTCTTTCCTTCTGTTCCTCCTTTCTCCCTTTCTTAAAAAAAAAAAAAAAGAAAGAGAAATATTTGAACTTCCTTGTGTTCTGACTGTGCTTCTCAAACATTTTGGAAATATAGAATATATTTTAGTGCATTTATTAAAACTGTATTTGCCTTAATATTACTACAACTCAAGTGCTCTAGGTTGCACTGCATCTGAATTGTTTGTGTGTTTTAGCTGCTTTTTTGTATATATAGACTTTTCTGTATATGTAGACTAGCTACTTAGTCTACTTTATTACTGCCTCTTAAATCATTTTTCAGTTGTGCACTTGCCTTGCTTCATTCAAAAGGTTTTCAATTGCTAATTTTGTAGAGTTTTAATTGCATTTACTATTTAGGGCTACAACCTTTTCTGTATTTATTTACTGTATTATTGCATTGTTTAGCCTGTTTTAACCAAAAAAAACCCCAAAAAACAAAAAAATACTATCTTGTTTGCTCATTTCCTGCCTTTCCTAGCTAATATAGTCCAGATCCCAGGCTTTGCTGGTTTCAGGACTTTATTTTCTGTGTTCAGAGCTATCCAGATCTTGATGTGGTAGAGGGAAGTCCTACTGCCTACCAGTGGGAGTGGTGAGCATTGTACTGCCTATCTAACACTAGAGGAGTGGTTTCCAGCTCTGAAATTGTAATTTTATTAGCCGTTTTGGGCTGATTTCTATCCCTTTAAACTTTCTGGGCTAAAAACGCTTGTGTTTGTGCATTTTTCACATCATGCAGCACCACAGGGCTACGGTTAAACTATTCCAGATGCCAAAAAGTTCCCTTAAAACTAGCTGGTTTCTCAGTAGTAGCACTAAAATCTAACCCCTGTGACTAGCACTTGCTCTAGAACCTGCTGGAAAGCACTAGGAAGCCTTAAACTGATACAAGCACTCAACTCTTCTTGTTAATAAGGAGAAATTAATCTAAACAGCCTATAATTGCAAAGTAGCTTGCAAAGGTAAGGGAAAAAAGCTCCTGTACTTCTCCTGTCCACCTGGTGAATCTGGGCATACTGGGGCAATACAGCAACTGCCTCATGTACACAGAAAACCCTCTCCTCCTACCACCCAACACTACAAACTGTGAGAGATGCACTTACATAGCCAAACTGGAAGCAAAGCTCTCTCCAGCCAAGATTGTGCTAGACAGTCAAGAGGAGAAGGTTAACACCTGCACTACACCTCAAGCAACACATAGCCCTTCAAAACCCACACCATCAACATCCACACATAGCAACACTAAGCCCACATATGTGGAGGCCCTTAACATTAACCTGCCCAAGCAACAAGGACCTCCAAAGCTGAAACGCATACAAACACCAGTCACAACCAAAGTGACACATAGCTCACAACACCAGTGTGCCACTCAACAACAGCCCCTAAGGCAAGACAAAGTACCCAACACTTTAGTCATTGGTGACTCTATAGTCAGGTACACTGATGTCCCACTCACCAGGCTGAACAAGGAGAAAATTACAGTCAGCTGCCTGTCGGGTGCTAGGATCCTCCACATAACGCATGCACTCAAGTCACTCCACAACAAGTACAAATATGACTCTGTCATTGTCCATTTTGGAGTGAATGACTTGAGACGTACCTCAGTGGAATACATGAAAAGAGACATGGAAGAGCTCTTGGATCATGTGTCCCAGGCAGGTATGACCCTAGCCCTGAGTTGCATCCTGTCTTTGCCCAAAATGATACCACAGTAAAATAATGTTAAAATAAAATAAAAATAAATAAATAAGGATAAAATGATTGACCTCAACAATTGGCTAAGCTTCTGGTGTCATTCAAAGGGATCCAGTAATGCTACTCAATGCAAGAAGTCTAAACCTCAAAATGCACTCTCTTGAGGCACTCCTAAAAATGGAGAACATCGATATCTGTGCAGTAACTGAGACCTGGTTCAAGACTCCAGAGAGCACCCCTGCAATACCAGGCTACAACTCTTACCACACTTTTCGACCACCAAACCAAGACCAAAACACTAAAGGTGGAGGAGTATCCATATCCACCAAGGATATTCACACCTCCAGGCTAGATGCCCAACACAATGCATCTGAAATGCTCCAGGTGCAACTAACACTAGGTAAGACTGCAGTCCAAATTGTAGCTTGCTACAGATTCCCCACCATGCCCTAAGATTCTCACTACACCTTTCTAAACATACTGGAAAATATTAAGATACAACCAAATACCCTAATACTGGGTTTCAACTACCCTGCCTTTAACTGGGAAAACTACTTGGGTACCAACACCTTTTCCCAACGGTTCTTAGAATTCATAAATTCCAACATCCTGGTCAACTAATCCATTGTCCCACCAGGGGCACAAATATCCTAGACCTGGTCATTACCAAAATGGGAGATAGATGCTCCACACCAGTGGTCACCCCCTTATTGGTCAGGTCTGACCATAAGCAAATCACACTTGACATCCACATCCCACCCTCACCCCCACCACAGTAAGGAAACCTTTGTAAAAAAATTTCTCCAAAGCCAACTTTATGCTACTTAAGTCAGAAGTGACAAACTTCATGGCACCCCTGCAGACAGGAGCTGAAAGTTCGACTGCTGAATCCTACACTAAGGCGCTGTACGAGCACATCCACTCATGCATGAATTGTGCCATCCCAAATAGAACCACGACGCTCTCCTCCAAAAAAAGGAAGCCAATCAGGTGGTCCCCTCCCACAAACAAACTATACAACAGAAGGAATAAACCTTTGAAGAAAAGAGGACATTCCCAGGATGCAAAAAAACTCCCTTACCAGCCTCAGTAAGAAGCTGAGATCCCTCATAAAATCCTCCAAAGCTAGTTACAAAAATAAAATTGCCAAAGATACCAAACACAACCACAAGGCATTCTATAGTTATGTCAAGAATCGAAATGGCAATGTTCAGATCTGCTCTGAGCTACAACAGAATGGCATTAAATATACTGATCCCAAGAATATTGCCAATATCCTGGCAGATCAATTTAGTGCCAACTTCACCCCCCTCTAACCCCCTAAAGGACCCATCTCAATACCAAAAGATTGCCAAATTCTGGTAATCACGGCCACACAGGTAGAAACCACACTCTCCAAAGCTAAGAATACAGCATCCATGGGACCAGATGACATCCCAGGTTGTGTACTACATGAACTACAAAATGAACTGGCACCCCACCTAAGTGTCATGTTTAACCATAGCCTCACCTCAGGCTTCATGCCTACTGAGTGGCACACAGCTACAGTTATCCCACTCCAAAAGGGGGGATCCACCTTGGATCCCGGGAACTACTGTCCCATCAGTCTGATGAGCCTAATAGGCTCATACTTGGCTATCTGCCCTAGGGCATTTATAAGCCTAGCCAGAATGTGTTTGGCTTTCGCCATCCATTTTAAATTTATTTTGCTATGCCATTTTTTCGAGGTTAGTATACTGTAACTCTGTCTAACAGTGACACAGAAGTGATACCCGGGGTAAACCTACGATCTCCCATCCACTCATAAAGATTCCTCTTGAAGAGAGTCAATGAGGGACTCTGCCTAACCTGGACTGGGATTTTATTCCAGAGTGAAGGGAGCCTCTGGGTTATGAATCTGTCCCTCCAGCATGTCCTATTTATTTCAATGCTGAGGTTCAAGTCTCTCGAGCGCGTAGCTCGATGGGATTTGGATTTTCTGAGGTGCAGCATGTCCATTAATTCCAGGTTGGACATGGCTTTATACGTCAGGCACAGATCGCCTCTGAACAGGCGGTATGCCACTGAGTAGAGCTGGAGTTTCTTTAACCGGGAAGCATATGGCATCTGTTTGAGCCCTTTGATCCTTTTGGTGAGGTACTTTTGGGGTCTTTCCAGTTGCTGCAGGTGTCTGGTAAGGTACATCCCAAAAGGGGCATTGTACTCAATTTTGGGCCTGATGAGGGATGAGTAAAGAGGCATGATGACCTCCCCTGATCTAGATGTGAATCCCTTCATGATTAGGTGGGCTATATAAAATGTTTTTCTAACCACTTTGGCCACGTGGTTGTCAAATGAGAGATTGCTATCAACTTGGGTCCCCAGGTCCCTAATTACTTCTTCTGTACTTAATGGATTACCACCTATGTGTGGTAATTTGTGGGCACTTTGTTTTTGCCAAATGGGATGACTATATACTTTTTGGCATTTAGCTTGAGGCCATGGCTCTGGCACCAGTTGTCTGTTTCTATGAGGCCCTTTTGGAGGATGCTTGTGTTGGCTGGAGAGTTGATTATGCCACCCAGTTTGCAGTCATCTGCGAACTTGGTCAGCCACAGTCCTTCCGTGTTGGCCTGTACCTCCGAGAAATATATACCAAACAAAAGAGGTCCCAGGACTGAACCTTGTGGGACACCACTTGTAACTGGTAACTGTTAATCTGCAAGGGCATGGAACGCATTATCATGGAACTTATAAACAAAGACATTGTCAACCTTCAAACACTGGACCCCACCCAGTTTGGGTTCATGAAGGGACGATCTTGTCTCCTGAACCTGATTGACTTCTTTGAATCAGTCTCCAAAGCTGTGGACGAGGGTAAGGCAGTCCACACAACCTATCTGGACCTCGCCCCACTCTGGAATCATAGATAAACTTACTAAGCTGGGCATAAATCCCTACATCACTCGATGAGTTGCCAACTGGCTTACTGACAGAACCCAGACTGTAAAAGTAGCTGACTCCAAATCTAGCTCCAAACAAGTGACAAGTGGAGTACATCAGGGTTCAGTCTTGGGACCTCTCTTGTTTGGCATCTACTTCTCTGAAGTACAGGCCGACACTAATGGACTCTGGCTAACAAAGTTAGCAGATGACTGCAGACTGGGAGCCATTATTGAATGCGCAAATTATGTGGATATTCTACAAATGGGCCTTACAGAAATAGATGCTTGGTGCCAGAGCCATGGGCTCAAGCTTAATGCAAAGAAATGTACAGTTATCCCCTTTGGGAAAAAACATGTACCCATGAATTACCACATAGGTGGCAGTACACTAAACACTGAAAGTGTGATGAGAGACTTAGGGACACAGGTGGACAGTGGTTTCACCTTTGATAACCACATTGCCACAACAATCCTTCTATGTGGCACACCTCATCACTAAGGGCTTTTCATCCAGAAAAAAGGAGGTCTTTGTCCCACTGTACTCATCCTTCATTAGACCCATTATAGAGTACAACTCCCCGTTTGGTATGTACCTCACAAGACATCTGCAACAGCTGGAAAGGCTGCAGACATACCTCACTAAAAGAATCACAGGCCTAAAGCAGATGCCCTATGCTGACCATCTAAAAAAACTACAGCTATACTCTGTGGCATATCGTCTACTCAGAGGTGATCTCTGCTTAACATACATGACCATGTCAAACCCTGAGCTGTTGGACATGCTCCACTTAAAGAAATCCCAATCCCTCAGAAACACATGCTCCAGGGATCTAACCCTTGTCATCACAATGAACAAAACATGCTGGAGGGATAGGTTCCTTACCCAAAGACTTCCCATACTCTGGAATAGACTGCCCATACATGTCAAGTGGAGCTCCTCTTTGGCCCTCTTCAAAAGGAACCTTGACGATTGGATGGAAGAAAGGAAATTCACTCTGGGAATCATGTCAGTCACCCTGCTAGACAGGGGTCCAGGGAAGTAAATATTGTGGGAAGAAATATCCGGGGAATTGTTTGGCTAGGCTTGTATAGGCCCTAGGGCAGATAGCCTAGTACCAACCTTTGAACCTATGAACCTAAATGAAAACAAGAGTCTTATTTTTTTTTTTTCATTACAAGTGTTAAAACGTGGTTTAGGCAATAAAAACAAGAAGCGGATATAAACAAGAAATATTTTACTTAGCGCTTTCGGTAAAACTGTGCTTCACCTTCCTCAGATAATTAACAATACAATCAAACCAACATAAATAGTCTTATTTACTAATTAACAAGTAAATAATCTTGTTAATACCCCATTATCAATAAAAGAACCAACATACAAATAAACTGTATTGGAAAACGGAAAACTAAATACATTGAAATCTGACAGCGTTAACCAATAAACAACACATTCAGTTTTCAATACTTTTAAAAATAAGTAAAAGGCTTAAAACAAACTTTCGTTTTTTACAAATAAATTACTAAACACAAAGAGTCAATAGTAACTAAACTATTGCTTTGACTTAACATACTTTACTGATTGGAAAAAAATCATTATTATTATCTTCTCAAAGCCAGCAGTTTAAGTATACATTTAATTGGTATTTGTTCATTTAAACCTGGGAACACATGAGCAATAGTCCTAAGCTGCCACATTAGTTCATCTACTTCTAAAAGCAGCTGCCATGGGCCACTTCTTATATGGGAAGGTCTGCTGTGTAAAACTGTGAATCTAAAACTGTGGGTAGGATATTCAACAATATGCCTTGCGAGGGCATTATTAAGGTCTTTTTTTAAAATTGCATAATTGTGTTCGTATATGCGCTGCTTTAATTTCCTTTCTGTCTTGCCTATATAAAAGGCACGACAGCAGTCGCATAAAGCACCATACACTATGCCCTTAGATTCACAATTAAACTTGCCTCTAATAGTGTAAACTGTACTATTAATTGTCACCTCTTTTTAAAAGTATTGAAAACTGAATGTGTGTTTTGCTTGTTTTGTGGTTTAGGGAATACTCCAAATAAGGCAGAAAGTGGCAAAATATTTAGAAAGTGGCAAAATATTTCCTTTAGTATGCACATTGCATTATAGTTTCAATGCTAGATTTCTTTTTAAAATATACTTATGAATTAAAGTTAATTCTTGGTGTCATCAAAATAAAATGAAGAAATAGGATAAGGAATTGATCAGGTTCATAGGTAAGTAATAGGCTAGCTGCTCTTTAAAGCCTTGCCAGTTTGCCTTTTTGTGCTCAAATTAACCTATCCACTTGGTCAGAGTTTGGCCTTACTCATCTCATGGTCGATAATTTTATATTAGCCCAATTTGTCCTAGTAAGAATAACTGAGACCATAGATAATTTGAGAAAAACCCATGCATTGGATAAAGCATTTAGGAGCTACCTTTGCCTATTAGTAGTACTGGGAGCAGTCCTGGGGTAAATTATCTGTTTCCCATCCATAAATCCAAATTGTGCTTGAATATGGACAGGGATGAACTTTGTGGTTGTGGAGAGGCTTAGATTTGGCCCGTATAGGTCATGTTGATTAGGCCTTGTACCCTTTTAGTAAAGTATCTCTGTGGGAATTCCAGTTGTTGTATGTGTCTGGAGAGATACATGCCAAAGGGGGCATTATATTCAATAACTGGCCTAATGAGGACTGAGTAAAAGGGGACAATGACATCCCTAGATCTAGATGATATATTTTTCTTTTTAAGCTGTGCAATATAGAAGGACTTTCTTGTAACAGTGGACACATGTTGGTCAAACATTAAGTCACTCTCCATATAAGTTCCCAAATCCCACACAGCTGGGTCAACTCTTAGGGTGTATTGTCATTGTGGTAGTTCCCTGGGGTAGCTGACTTCCCAAAGGATACAATAATGCATTTTGGCATTTAGTTTTAATACGTAATTTTGATATCAGTTATTTATAGGCTGATTCATTAGTGTATACTAGATCAACAGCAACTAGAGCCCTTATAAGCCTGGGCATGCAACCCAAACATGGCCCACAAATTTGATTTATATAGGGGTGATTTACTAACTGCCTCTGCCCATCAGAGACATAGGGAGCAGACTAGGAGTGAATTTCCAGTTACCTGTATACTGAACCAATTTGAGCTTAAATATGAATAGGGAGGAACTCAGCTTCACATGATGGGGAGCATGTTCCAGAGAATGGAATTCTCTGAGAAACATATCTGTCCTCCATAATGTCTTATTTATGTTGCAAGCAAAATGTAGGTATTTTAATCTAGTAGTTCTGATGCAGTCTGTTTTGCAGATGTTCACCAAAACAGGATCCAAGGATGCCTTGTATATCATGCAAAGATCATCTCTCAGAGGTCTTTGTGAAACCAAATAAAGAGACAGGGCTTTGAGGCAATCAGCAAAGGAAATTGTGTTTACTCTGTTTACTCTTTTTGTAAGGAACCACTGTGGACATTCCAGTTGCTGCATGTGTCTGGTCAGGTACATACTGTTGGGGACATTATACTCTATTTGTCTGATGAGAGGTGAGCACCTTGCTTATAACTTGAGCAACATAGAAGGATTTTCTCACTACTTTCGATACATGTTAGTCGAATGCTAGGTTAATGTCTACATGAGTTCCCAGATACCTGACTAGTGAATCAGCTTTTAAGGGTGTTTTATCAATGATGTAGTAACCCACAGTGGCAGACTTTCCAAAAGGTACTATAATGCATTTCTTGATATTGAGTTTTAAGCCATGTTATCGGAGAAGTAGATGCCAAAGAGGAGTGGACATAGCAGACAGCCCTGGGGGACTTCACTGGTGACTGGCCTCTTTGTGGAGGCAGCCTCAATGATTGTAATCTCCTGGGTCCTATCAGTGTGCCATTTAGCTATCCAGCATGTTGTAAAGGAGTTTATAACCTAGTTCCATAAGATTTTTGATAATGCCCTAGTGGGGTATTATATCAAATGCTTTAGCCAAATCTTTATAGGCAGTATGCACCATTATCCCCTCATCAGTTGCCTTAGTGACCTTTGCAAAAAAATCCACCAGATTCAGTAAGCCTTTGGCAATAACAGACTGGAATAATTGTCTGGCGGTCTCATATGTCCTTGTGGATAATTTCTTTGTTAATTCTTTCCATGACTTTGCAAATATGCCTAGAATCTCTAGTCAAAATAATGTGTCAATAGTCTCCTGGATCTTTTGAAGTTCCTCCTTTATTAAGGGGAATGACTGTGGCAGTCCTCTATTCAAGTTGCACAAAGCCTGTTTTAAGACTGTAGGGGTCCTGATATGTCATATTTTAGACTGTTTAGGAGGAATCCAGAATATACTATTTAAATGTTGCTAAATAAAAAGTAAAAAAAGGGTAATCTTATACTAGAGTTTGCTAAAGCTTGAAATAAAAAATGTAAATAATCAACATTAAGCTTTAACTTATTGATAACGTTATAATCATATTAATTTACTTCTAATTCTGTCCATAGAATGAGAGTGCTGTCTAAGATTATATCCAGATCAAATCAAATAAAGTACATTTAGACTTCATGAAAAAACAGAAATGTTAACAGACATATTTTACTTGACTTCAAATCTATTTTGAAAATCTATGTGGGGAAGATTGATGCCTGGAAAATTATACAGTTGAATCCTAAATTGCTAATTGTTTTAAATGACAACCTAATTTTTATAGGCAAGGGAAATAATAATTTGAAAGACCTGTTGGAACTGAGTAATACTAAAATAGATAATTATGTAAATAGACAATTTATGGATGCTTTTTGTAAAGCATTGATTTTGATAAATCTAAGTAAATACATTTTAGACAAGAGCATTTCTTTCAATAACTGTTAAAATTATAATTCTGAAAAATTGGTGTATCAGGCTTTATGTGTCTCTTCTGATGCATTTTATGTTGGTAAAGCCAACAGAAAGGGTCTTCATAGCATGGGGGCAGGGCGGGTCAGGGTTATTTATAACCATGCATTGGGCAGCAGTGTAGTAGTTTATCGAAAACAGCTTGAAATCACATAGCCAATCACCAGTGACCTTGTGAGGGTAAGTAAAAAAAAAAAAAATAAAAAAAAAGTGAGACAGAAAAATAAGCAAATGGCATTAAAACCATCATAATGTTTTATATATACAGAAGTGTGGTGGTGCAATTCATGAGTTGTGGTGTTCTTGCATTTAATGTGCTGGAGTATGAGAGGTTCAGTATATGTTTTTTTTTTTCATTTTTGGTGGTCATTTACAGGTTTTTAATTCCATAGGCTGAGGGGAGTAATGGCACCTTTCTTTTCATTGGCATGACTGGTTTGCTTCCTCCTTTTCTAGTTTAGGTCCTTATGAGGTAGATTTTTGTAATGGTATGCCTTTGTGTGACTTATTCCCACTGTTAACTGAAGGCTATCAACATTCATTCGGCTCATGACAGCCTCAGCAGCAAAGCATCTTTTACAACTATTAAAGGATACTTACTCGTGGGTACCTCAGTTTCTTTAATGATCTGTTACTCTTCTTACATAAAAAAAAAAACAGGAAAATAGATTTTTTTCTTTAGGGCTTGTTAGTATAAAGGATCATTTAATACCTATCAGGGTGCAGTGAAGGTACAATTTAGGGTTGTTCTCCATGGTTGTATACAGGAATTCTTGTCTATGGTTAATTAAATCATTAAATAAAGAATATGAGCATTTATCTTTTATAGTTTATGTTTGTCTAATTGTACTGTTTGTATTAAGAATCAATCTTTTATCTCAGGTTTACGGTGAGTTTGTGTATTATATTGTGCAGGGGTGACTAGTTACAGAGTATGTGCAAGTTCAAAGAAAGTTATTCTATTAGTATCATTGCAATGCAGTGATAACATTTTGCAAAGTCAAAAGGAATGTCAGGTAACTCAGCTAATTTGAGTCTTTAGGAGGAAGGTTTGGTACAATCAGCTGAAGAGTATTTAGGTACCTTTTTGGGTACCTTTTCAGAGGTAGATAGGGTTAGGTTGCCTGATTTGTTTTTAGAGAAGGGTTTTCAGGAAGTAGGCCATCAAAGGGATTCCCAGACTTTGAATACCAATGAAGTTTCCCCTAATTTTTCTTTGTGACCCAGTCCTTACCCATCTGAACTCAACAGTTGGTAGCCCAGGTGTCTTGGAAAATGTTATCTCCCTGGGCATGGCCATTATTTCACATATACCCCAATCATTAATGGACAAAACCGTAATGGTCAAATATGTGAATATTTTTGATTTGGTTGAAGTGGAAGCTGTCCAGCAGCTTATGGATGCTCAGGTTATGGGCGGTAAGGATTTGATGACTGCTTTGGCAGTCCTTGGGAAGAAGCAATTAGGGGAAAGCTGGAGTTTATAACTGCAATAATTGGGCCTTGTGATTCATTTGTTGTATGGTGATTTTAATGTAGAAAGACCCAAATCAGGATTTACTGCTTTTAGCTTATTTGAACTCAGTTAAAGTTGTACAGCGGTTTAGAGGGAGGTTAGCTTGGTTTTGGTATGATCAGAAGTTTAGGAAGTTAATGCCATGGACCCTCACTCAAAGGGGAGGAGAAGCACATAGAAACCTGGCTGGGAGTTATGTTGGACAGGCCCCGGACCCCTTCTCAGAGGTTTCTTGAAGAGAGTTGTAACAAGTTAAAAGGGTTTTGACCTTGGAAAATTTGCCATTATCAGCAATCCTGCTCATGCTGTGAGGAGGGACATCTACTTCTTAAGTGTTGGGCAAAGGAAGGAGTGGTGGTTTGTCAGAAGGTTCCTACAGTAGATGGTCAGGCCACTGGGAGGCCATCAGGTGGTGCCTTGGTAGGAGGTCTGACATTTATGGGTGATAGGGTAGGGAAATCCTTTTGTAAATCTCATAGAATTTAGAGGCTTGCCATTTCTGGTTAATTGTGAAGTTCTGTGTCAGTTGATGTATTATCAAAATGTGTCAGTCAAGTAGGATTTCATCAGGGTTTTTACTGAAGGCAAGTGTGGAGCCTCATTTTTGAAAATGCTCAAATTTACATTTGGTTGTTGGTAAAGAATTGTTGAAGTAACTCATTGGGAAAGAAGTTTCTGTAGGGAGAATGTTTGACCCCATTTCTTCTCCCACATTATCCAATATTATGGTTTCTCCGTGAAGACTGACTCCTAAGAGTACACCTGGGCATTACAGCGGTATCCATCATTTGTCATTATTTGCAGGGTCATCAGTCAATGACAGTATAAGTAGGAAGGATGCACAGGTCAAATATTCCATTTTGCAGGATGTAGTCACCATAATTAGGTTTGTTAACCCCAAGTTGTTGTTCCCTTCTGAGCTGGGAATAGCTGGTTAAAGGCTTACTGTGCCTGCTTATTTGAACAGTTTCTTACTGAAATTGGTGCACCTTGTTTGCTGTATCATAGACTAGATTCAGACCTGCTGAATCTAGCTTTGTTAGTATAACTTGAGCACTAATCCAGGCCATCTTTTTTGGAGAAAGGTCCCCTGCAAGACTGCTGGAACAGGGCTCAGTTTTGAGGTTTTTTATTGGTTAATTTGTTTAAACGAGTTTATTTTTGTTTGCTGCTGTTATATTTAAATTTGTAGCTGTTCTCCTGTGTTAACTTGACCTAAACAGAGTTTAAATATCATTAGCATAGTCTTGTTGCAGGTTTTGCTGTATTCAAATCTGTTTGTGTGATTCCTGTGTTTCCTGCTACACCATCTTGTGTTGGCCAGGGCCTGCCTGCACTTAGTGGGAGCAAGTGAACTGGTTGGCACTGGTCTGGCATAGGGTCTTGAGCTAAGAGCTCAGGGCCAAGGGTTGATTGGTCAATTCCAGTGTTTCTATTTTACTTTCATTTTTGTGGCATTTAAACCGAGCATTTGCATGGGTTTGTGCTTGTTTCCCCATTGCACACCACCGCTGTGCTGTTTTAACCCTTTGCAAGGTATCTCAGTTGCATTTTTCCCTTACCAGTACTCCTGTGTGAGTTAGGCCTTCGCCTGCACTACTGTATTGATTTTATCCAGCCCCACTCACATCTATAGGTACTCTCCTCAGATAGTAACCACTCTACTATCCCTGATCTCTCTTCCACAGATAACCATGAATGGACAATTTCCTGTGGTTTCTCCTGCTAGTCTGTTTGATGTGGGCATCCTGAGACAGTTTAGCAACTGCATTATGTACACAGACTACCCTCTACTACCACCACCTAGGAACACAATATGTGAGAGATGCAATCACATTAAGAACCTAGAATCCTTGCTGTCTCAGTCACAAGCCAGTACATCTGGCACTGATAATGTTGCCTGCAAAAACACTTCGAACACCACACCTTTAACACCACCCACATCTGTACAACACACTCCTACATTTGCAGGGGTTCTCAACAAAACCATACCTAAACAAAAGACATCTCCGAAGAAAAAAACACACACGCACATTACAACTCACAGCACCAAGCATCACACATAGTACACACATCTGTGTCTCACAGCCTCAAAGTCCCAACCACAAACCCAAAATACTTGTCATAGGAGACTCTATCGTAAGACACACAGATGTGCCCCTTACAAGGCTAGACAAGGAGAAAGTTACAGTAAGTTGCTTGTCAGGTGCTAGAGTCCAGTATATCACACACGCACTTAATCTCTCTTTACAACAGGTACTGTTATGAAACTGTTGTAGTCCATGTTGGTGTTAATGACATGAGACCTACCTCTCTGGACTGTATGAAGAGAGACATGATTGAGCTCGCTGAATATGTCTCCCAGGTAGGTATGTCCCTAGCCTTAAGAAGCATCCTACCATAACCCAGAATGATACCTTAATACAGATAGAAAATGACTGACTTTAACAATTGGCTTAGTTTCTGGTGTCATTCCAAGGGGATCCAGTACATGGCAGCCTGGGAGGACATGAGTGACAGACCACGATGCTTTGCCAGAAATGGCCTTATTCTGTTTCCCCTGGGGTTTAGGCTTCTGGCAAAGGCTCTTGCCTCCCCCATAGTCCTTTTTTTAAGCAAAGTCATGAGCACAAAATTACCAACATGAAAAATTCTTATAAGTGAAATTTAAAGGTCATGCTGCTAAATGCTAGGAGTCTTTGCGTGAAACTGCAGTCATTGCAAGCATTCTTTGCCCTGGAGGATGCTGACATTTGTGCTGTCACTGAAACCTGCTTCAAAGCTGTGGAGAGTAATGCAACCTTACCAGGTTACTTATTCTACCATACTTTCAGACCCCAAGTAGAGGGCTACCAAGCCAAAGGATGTGGAGTTTCAATATTTTTCAAAGACATACACACTTCGAGGCTGGTCAAACAGTATGATGCACAGGAGACACTCCAAGTGTAGTTAACTGTTGACAAAACACCTATTCAAATCATAGCTAGCTACAGACCCTCAGCCATGACTCAGGACATTCACTCCACCTATCTTGACTTACTTGAAACAACCAAGATTCAATCATCTACCCTGATCCTGGGTGGCTTTAACTACCCAACCATCAAGTGGAAGACCTATTCTAGCCCAAACATGAATGCCCATTCCTCGACTTCGTCGACTTCCTCAACTTCATCAATGCCAATGCATTGGATCAGCTGGTCAACACCCATACAAGAGGGGAAAATATCCTGGACCTGGTCCTAACCAACATGAGTAGCCACGGTAGCACTCCTACAGTGTCATCCTACTTGGTAAGATCCGACCATAAAGCGATCACTTTTGAAGTCACATCTCCCCTAACCACCCCATCCACTTGTTAGGGTCAAAAGAAAAAACTTTTCCAATGCTGACTATAATCTCCTCAGAGCAGGTATAAGCAGCTTCACAGCCACCATCCCTTCAGTTGGAACTAGCACTAATGTCCAAGCCTATACCAAAAAACTATATGAACACCTATGTAGCTGTATGGACTCAGCAATACCTGATAGGACCAAATCATCTTCCTCAAGGAAGAGTAAACCTGTCTGGTGGACAGCAGCAATAAACAAATTCTATAACAGAAGGAAAAAATTACTGTCCAGGGCCAAGAAGGAGCAGGTGCCAAGTTAGAAACAATCTCTTCTTTGTCTGAGCAAAGGAAAAAAGGTCACTGGTGAAATCCTCTAAGGCTAACTTTGAGTCCAAATTGGCCACATCCACCAAGTGCAATCACAAGGCCTTCTTTACATATGTCTGCAGTCTTAAAGTCAACACCCAAATCTGCTCTAAACTGGTGGTCAATAATACCACATACACAAACGCCATAGATATAGCCAACCTGCTGGCAGACAATTTCAGTGAAAATGTCACCCCCCGTCTCCCCATCAGTAAACCAGAATATCACCAGCACCTGCCCCCTCCCCTCATCAACAGGAAGTAGGTCCTTAATGCCCTCTCAAAGGGAAAGAATACAGTCTCCATGGGACCTGATAACATCACTAGCTGTATCCTACATAAACTCAGGCGTAAGCTCTTAGCTCCATTAGACACCCTGTTCAACCAAAGCCTGAGCACTGGTTTCATCCAAACTGAATGGAGAACAGCCACCATCATCACTCTACACAAAGTTGGAGCGTCCACTGACCCAGGCAATTATAGGCCCATTAGATTAACTAGTCTGATTTGCAAGGCCATGAAATGCATTATCATGGACCTTATAAACAAGGACATTGGCAACCTCTAAACACTTGACCCTACACAGTTTGGTCTTGTCAAAGGGAGATTATGCCTGTTAAACTTGCTCAACATCTTTGAAAGAGTCAACAAAGCCATGGATGAGGGGAAGACTCTGCACATCACCTACACTGACCTAGCCAAAGCCTTTGACACTATTCCCCACTTGGGCATAGTAGATAAACTCTCCCAGCTAGGCATCAACCTGTATGTTACCAGATTTATTTAACTGGCTCACTGATAGAACCTACTCAGTCAAAGTAGGGGAAGCCACCTTAAGTAGTAGACCCGTAATGAGCGGTGTACCTCAAGGATCGATCTTGGGGCATCTACTGCAAGCCAAAACCAGTGGTCTGTAGCTGACCAAGTTTGCAGATGACTGCAAGCTGGGCGCTGTCTTAAATTCCCCTAGTGATGTCAACATCCTCCAAGAGGGCCTTACCCAAACTAATGACTGGTGCCAGAAGCATGTCCTCAAACTGAATGCCAAGAAATACATCATCATCCACTTTGGGGAAAATGTCAT
Source organism: Protopterus annectens (assembly GCF_019279795.1). Taxonomy (NCBI): domain Eukaryota; kingdom Metazoa; phylum Chordata; order Ceratodontiformes; family Protopteridae; genus Protopterus; species Protopterus annectens. Next base: position 805,191,074 of record NC_056729.1, read on the forward strand.
CCCCACAAATTATCATATTAATAACAATGTACTAAGCATGCAATCAGTCATGAGGGACTTGGACACCCAGGTTGATAGCAACCTGACTTTTGACCACCATGTTGCCTCCATTGTATGGAAGGCTTTCTACATGGCCCATGTCATAAATAAGGGTATTTTATCCAGGAACAAGGAGGTCATAACATCCCTGTACTCCTCCCTTATCAGACCTATTATCTCTTCTAGAGAAGTAGCAACCTATGAGAGATGTATCTGTCCCACCAGCAGGTCCGATTTATGTTGCGGGCTAGACTGAAGTCTCTGGAACGGGTGACGCTAGTCCCATTTGACTTATGGATGTGCAGCATTTTCATATGATTTGGGTCAGAGATAGCCCTGTAAGCCAGACATAAGTAGTCTATCTGCAACTGAGTATAGTGACAGCGACTTCAGTCTGTTTGTATAAGACATGTACCGGAGACCCTGAATTTTCTTAAACATCTCTGAGGTCTCTCAAGTTGTTGCAGGTGTCTGGTACAGTGCATACCAAACAACGCATTATATTCAATAGTAAGCCTGATGAGGGATGAGTACAAGGGAATTAAAACCTCTTTTGCTCTTGAGGTGATGCCTTTGCTAATCAGTTGAGTGACGTAGAATATCTTCCTCACCACAGTAGACACATGGTGGTTGAAGTTGAGGTCACATTCATCTTGTGTTCCTAGGTTTTTCCCTACAGAATTGGTACTTATGGTATTATTGTGTATTTTAGAATTATCAGGGACATTGTTTTTACCGAAGGGAATGACGATGCATTTTTAGCATTGAGTTTAAGACCATGGATTTGGTATTAGTCATTGGTCTGTGTAAATCCCTTTTGAAGAATGCTGACATCCCTAGGCTATTCAATGATAGCACAGAATTTGCAGTCATCCACAAACTTGGTTAGCCACAGCCCATCCATTTTTGCCTGGATGTCTGAGAAGTATATGCCAAACAAGAGGGGACCCAGCACTGGCCCTTGTGGGATCCCAATGGTGACAGGTCTGCTGGTAGAGGTGAAGTCTTCCGCTTTGACTGAGTGTTGTCAACCTGTGAGCCAGTTTGCAACACACCTGACAACATAGGAGTTGATATTCAGCTGGGTTAGTTTGTCAATGTTGCCTGAATGTGGAATTGTGTTGAAGGCCTTAGCCAAGTCAAGATAGGATGCTTGTGCAGCTTTACCTCCATCTGGCGACATTCTCGAAGAATTCCACCAGGTTTAGCAGGCATGACCTACCCTTGACAAAACCAAACTGGGATGGCTGTAAGGTTTGGAGGTCACCTATATCCTTATTTATGAAATCCATGATAATCCGTTCCATTGCTTTACAGATGAAGCTGGTTAAACATATGGGTCAGTAGCACAGCTTGCCTTGTGGAGGGGGTTAACAGACACTGTTTTCCATTCAGAGGGGACAAAGCCAGTACTCAAGCTGTGGTTAAATAAGGTGCTTAGTGAAGTAGCTAGCTCTTGTTTAAGAACGTTAAGAATGCAGCCCAGAATGCCATCTGGTTCCATGAAGGCTGTGTTCTTAGTCTTGGAGAGAGCATTGATGACTTACTCTTTGGAGATGCCAGGAAGAGGTGATGTTGAATACATGGTTTGTGGTATGGTTGGGAGGATAGGGAGGTGACATTTTTACCAAACCTTTCTACTAGCAGGTTTGCAATTTCCGCAGGATCTGTGTGTGCAATATCATCCACAATTAGTGCAGCACATACCTGAGTCCTACCTTTTAGTTTCGATGTAGCTGAAGAATGCCTTATGGTGATCCTTGGCTATGGTTGCTAAATCTGTCTCATAGTTGCTCTTTGAGGATTTTATGAGTTGTCTTGTTTGTTTAGGCTGAGGAGGGTGCTCCTCCAGTTCTGGTTCTCACTTTTGTATTTTTAGCCAACAGCTTCTTTCACTTATTGTATAACCTATTAATGTTAGACATCCACCAGGATGGTTTGTTTTTTCTTGAGGATCTTGCTTTAATCCAATCAGGCATAGCTGTGTGTATACATATATGTTTATATAGGGCATCAATGTATAGCTTAGTATAGCCATCAATGCCATCTGTGAGAACTGGGACTTGGAAGTCAATTTTATCATCCCTTAGGAGAGTATAGTAAGGTTTGGTGAAGTTTTTTAGCCTGACTTCTCCTTTGGGGAGTTCTGGTGCTATTCCTACTTCAGAAATAACTGATGTATGGTCAGATTTAACCAGTGCAGGCCCTACACTTGAGGTGTTGAATCGGTCACTGATATTGCTGAGGACCAAGTATAAAGTATTAGAGCCCCTTGTGAAGTGGTGCACCATTTTTTCCTGGGCAAATGAGTTAACAAAATCCAGGAACTTTTGTGTGAGTGAGTTTGAGCTTGAATAAGTTTCCCAGTAAATGGAAGAATAGTGGAAATCACCCATAACTACAGTGTTATATTGTACTTTAATTGTCCCAAGTGGGTCTAAATAAGCTGTATGGGCTTCTTGGCTCATGGAAGGGGACCTGTAACTGGTGATAACATGAAAGGAGAGAGCTTACACATGGTAATTTGGATTTTGATTAACACCATAGAGTTATCTTGTCTAACCAGTCTGGGAGGTGTAATTATCTTTAATAATGAAAGATACTCCACCGCCTTTGATTCTCACACCTTCAGTTTGCAGTCTGAAAGTGTGAACGGCACTGTAGCCTTGCAAGGCCAGGGTACTTACTGCAGCCTTGAACCAGGTTTCTGTGACTGCACAGACATCAACATCTTCCAGGGAGAGGAGTGCAGCTTCTGATTTAAAGTCCTAGCGTTTAGCAGCATGACCCTTAGTTTGTTTGTGTTTTATAATGTCAGAAATTTTGTTTTTGTGACCTTGCCTAAAAAAGTATTATGGGAGAGGCAAGAGCTAGCAACTGAAAGTCTAAATGATCCAGGTGAAGTCCATCTCTGGCAAAGCAGGGTGGTCTATCACCATGTCTTCTGGGCCTGACAGGAACTGTATCCCCTTAGAATGACACTAGAAACCTAGCCAACTATTGAAGTCAGTCATTTTTGTTTATATTTTGGTATTATCCTAGGCAAGGGTAAAATTCTGCTCAAAGCTAGGGACATACCTGCCTGGGGCACATATTCAGTGAGCTCAATCATGTCTCTCTCCATATAGTCCAGGGAGGTACATCTGAAGTTGTTCTCACCAACATGAACTATGACGGAGTCATAATGTTACTTGTTGTTGAGATACATAAGTGCATGTGTGATCTGATGAATCATCGTACCAGACAGACAGCTAATCGTAACCTTCTCCTTGGTTAACTTGGTGAGTGAGGCATCTGTATGTCTCACTTTAGAGTAATCTATAACTAAAACATTTGGAATAGATGTGCATTGCCTTAAGGGCTTATTTGGTGAGACACTGGTACTGGCGTTTTTATGTATAATGGGTGCTTTGGGGTGTAGTGTTAGGTGTAGCATGTTTGTGTTTTTGAGGTCTCTGGTGTTTAGGAAGGTTTCTGGAGAGTACCTCTGCCTATAATGGTTTATATGTTGTGTGGACATTATGAGCAGGAGTCTTAGTGTGTGAGCTGACAGTCTGTTTAGTGTTATTGTTCTGGGCACAAGAGAGCAGTGATTCCAGATTCCAGATTCTTAGTTTAGGAGCACCTCTCACAAATTGTACTTGAATTATTTAGGAATAAAGGGTTGTCAGTGTACCTGAGGCATTTGCTGCACTGCCTCAAAAAAACAATGTCAGCCCAACTAGCAGGACAAGCAGAGGGAAAACTCACAGTCCATAATGCAAGGTTTGAACCAGGTATCTCCACAGATAAGGAGAAAAAGATGGCGGTATCTGTAAGGGGCTATTTTAGTGGGACAACCTATGGGCTGTACAGTAGGAGATCTATAAAAAAAGGGGATCTATAAGTCTGATGTTGATAGGCAAGAGGTAAAATTGCTGCTGTGTGATTCACTGAACAGCTGAGAGCTGTTTAAGAACTACTCTGCTAGATAGTAGCCGCTTCTAAGGGAAAATACTTCTGTTGGCTGTTTTAAATCTATAACCACCAAGAATTACCCCCTCTACACGGAAGTGTCTGATGGTGTACTACACGCAAACAAGAACAAAGCAGTTAATATGAAGAAAACAATGAAAAAGCTCAAACTGAGCCCTGAACCAGTAACCTTCAATTATATAGTCCTACTGTATGCTCCAGCCATGAGGGTATGGGAGGGGGCCTCCAAAAGATGTCCTGATTTTTAGTGCTTAATTCTGAAACATAACTGGATTCGGCTGGTCTAAATCCAATCTATACCATGACCAACAAAAGTGCAACAACAGAACAAAAGCAGAATACTTTTTTTTTCTTAAATTAAATAGACAACATAGTAAAAAGCAGCATAGTTTTTTCCTATATTAAATATAGCAACAGAATAAAACAGCAGAACAGATCTTTTCTTAAATAAGGAAAAGCAGCAGTTGGTGTGAGATACAGTCAAGTGCAACAAATACAGTAGTAGAATTAAAACTTAGCCTTCGCAGTTCTCTTGGATGATTTGGTAAGATCAGCTGAGCAGAGACTATTCTAGGAAAAGGGAAGAATGGGCTTGTGGCCTAGTGGGCTGACGGGAGGCAGGATTCTCTCTCTTCCCTTTTCTTCCCCCCTTCTTTCCTGAATATGTAGGGCTTAATTGGTGGAATTGTATTGCATGAGTGGGTGCAATAGCTGTACTCCTGTGAGGAAAAGTTTTATCATTTTTAGTATGGCCATGGGCACTGAAGTGGATTGGACCTTTATGCCACCCAGTGAAAGAGATTATATTGCATTTATTTGGGAGGATTTACTGTTGTTTCATTAAAATCATTCATATTGCATATCACTGTGTTATGTTTTTGTAGGAGAACTTGTACAAACACTCTTCATGGGCACAGAGATGTTTGTACAAGCAGCCGCATCAGTGTGGGCAGGTCAGGGTTATTCATATCCATGCATGGGGAGGAGAGCTGCATTTCAGCAGAAATGGCTTGAAGTCACTCAACCACCATCCCTCCCTCCCTTATTTATTAAGGTTCTGATGGGGCTGATGAGAGGCAGAATTCTCCCTCCTACATTTTCTTTCCCACCTGCTTTCCTGGATCTGTAGGGCTTTATTGGGGGCATTGTAGAGTATGAGTAGGTGCAGAAACTGTACTTCTGGGAGGGCAAGTGCTGTAATTTTTGGTGTGGACAAGGACACTGGAGTGGACCAAAATTTATGCCACCTGGTGAAAGATGTTGTATTGCATACATTTGTGGGGGATTTGCTGTCATTGCAAAGATATTTTTCTGCATATTGTAATATTACTCTTTTAATAAAGCTGGTTTCATTGGCAAATCAGTTTATTATGTTTTTTGTAGTGAAGCTTGTACACAACTCTTTTCTGAATACTCCATCTGAGTGTAATTAAAAATAAGTATTATACAAATTCTTTATATGAACACTCAAGAACCCAGTAGAATTAAAAAAAAATAAAACAGAAAACAAACTATCTCCAAACGTACGTCTCCAAAATAATGTACTTTTATTAAAACAAAAAAATAAAACAAGACGGTAAGCACTTTCACCACCTAAACTGGTGGCTTCTTCAGACCATTAAGCACAAACACTTTTTAAAAACATTTAAATAACTTTTTAATCACTTTACGTGAATCATTCCCACCTGTTGTTGCTTGAGTCTATGTTTCTACATTCTAACTGGCGCATGCTCATTAAAACTAAACACATCATCACCACAAAATTCAAAATCTTTTAAAGATACAGTATCCATAACTGTGTGCATAGACTTTTCTAAAATGTATGTAGCAAATCATAATACATTTGATGCCAACTTTTTGTACATTGAGACTTATAATAACATTTAAACCTGTTAAAATATACTGCCGGTCATAATAGCCTTAATGAAGGAATATGCAGTTTCTCTATGTAAGCTCTGTCAATACTATGACAGGCAGTATACTGGGGTTTTAGGGAGCTATGGGCAATTTTTTTTTTTTAAAATGTATATGTATGCACGTTTGCATTTATAGATATTGATACAGATATACACATACACATATACAGAGAGAGAGGTAAAGACCAGTTATTTTACATTACATTAGGAATTTTTGTTGTCTACACTCTTGTGGAGGAAAAGATAGCCTTCTCCCTTCTGAGCTGGGAATTACTGGTGAAGGCTTACTGTGTCTATTATTTTAAGTGTCTTTGTTCTGGTCTGTGGTCTGCACTCTTGTAGCATTACTGTCAAGACAGATTTTTTTTTTAACTACTAGATTATGTAATTTGCCCATACCTGAGCATTGCTCATCAAGTTACTTGTCTTACTGACTTGTTCAATATTTAAGTTTTCCCCACTCCTCCCTAGTAGATCATGGCCATGCATATGCACTTCCTGACTCTCTCTTTGGCCAATTTGGTTGAGATTGGTATTCTGAGGCATTGTAGCAAATGCCTCATGTACATTGACAAGCCACATATTCTTAAAACAAATAAAGTATGTGAGAGGTGTAAATACTCTTTAAAGCTAGAGGCAAAACTCTCTCATACAACCAAAACTAATCCTATAGATGTTGTCAGTTACACTTGCACCATGCTTACTGCATAGGGTAAAGACCCTACACATAAAACTGCTTATGCTGTAGCACTTACAGGTAAACTTCCTAAAACACTACAACCTCTTTCACAGAACAATTTAAGAAAGGGTCCTCAGCCATTACATAAGCATGCCAATAAAATACTACTCACAGCTACACATAGTAACACTGTATCCAATGCTTCCACTGCACTTAAGGCAACTGGTGATTGGTAATTCTATAGTAAGGCACACTGATGTCCCACTCACCAGACTGAATAAGGTGAGAGTCATGGTTACCTGCCTTTCTGGGGTTAGGATCTGTCAAGTCACACAGGCACTAAAGTCAGTGAACAGCAGGTACCAGTGTGACTGTCATAGTCCATGTGGGTGTTAATGACCTGAAATGTACTTCCCTTGAGTATATGAAATAAGACATGATTGACTTCGCAGATTAGGTATGACCCTAGCACTGAGCAGCACACTACCTTCTCCAAGGATGATGTAATGTTACCAACAGAAAATGATTGATTTTAACAACTGGCTTAGCTTCTGGAGTCAATTGAGGTGGGTACAATATTTGATGGTCTGGGAGAACATGGTTGACAAACCATGCTGTTTTGCCAGGGATGGTGTGCACTTATCCCCTCTAAGGTTTCAGGTATTAGCAAAGACCTTTTCCACCCCCTTGGTGCCTTCTTCAGGCAATGACAAACCTACCAACTTAACTGAACCTATGAAGGAATATCTGAAGGTGGTGCTGCTCAGTGCTAGAAGACTTAACAAGAAACTCCACTCCCTGCAAGCTTTCTTCTCCCTGGAGAGTGTAGACATCTGTGTAGCAGTGGAGACTTGTTTTAAAGTTGCTGAAAGTACCCCAGCAATGCAAGGTTATAATGCCTTTCATACCTTTAGACGAGCTGCTGCACAGGGGGAAACTAAAGGTGGATGAGTGTCAGTCTATATTAAGACTAATCTTGCAACCAGAGTAGTTAAAGTGCATGACCCACTGGAAGTCAAACATATGCAACTAACCATAAACAAAGTGTTATACCATATGCTTGCAATATGTAGGTCCCCTTCCATGTTCTAAGAAACCCATACTACTTATCTCAATGTACTAGAGTCCCTCACTATTCAACCCAGTACAGTTTTCATGGGGATCTCGCCTATGCCTCTGTAGACTGGGAATAATACACCACTTCTAATGCACAAGCCCAGCAATTCCTAAACTATGCTAATACCAACATCCTGGAACAGTTGGACCATTCTCCTACCAGGGGTTCAAACATCCTTGACCTTGTACTAATGGACATGGGGGCCCATTGTTCCTCACCCAATGTAATATCTTTGCTCGTCAGATGTGACCATAAAGCAGTATTACTTGAAATAAAAATTAATTATGTGGATTCAGCAAAACCAAAAACCTTTAGTAACTATTCCACTATTCTACTAAGCAACATCTTGGCTAAATTCCAAGCACCACCAAACCCAGTAAACACCATAGAATACACTGAGCTATTTACAAAATCTTTATACAGCAATACTGATAGCTGTATAGACTGAGCTGTCTCCACTTGTATTAAAAATAAGAAATGCAAAAGACAAACTACTCTTGTGGAATCACAATATCAATTGGTTAAACAACAAAAGAAACAATATCTTGGCCATACCCCCTGACCAATCTAAGCAGGCAGCTAACAGGGTTAATTAATACTTCAAAGGCTATATTTGAAGAAAAAATAACTTCTCAGGCAAAACACATCCACAAAGCTTTCTACAGCTATGTCTATAACCTCAAAGGAAATACCAAAGAATGCGCAGAACTTAATGTAAATGGCATCACCCACACTGAACCAGAGGCCATTGCCAACCCTTGGCTGACAGGTTTAGCTCAAATCCCCCCCCCCACTCCCCCATGATAGTCCGTAGGAAATATCATCAAACATCCCCCTCAACCATTCCTGGCGAACAGGTCATTAATGCACTGTAATGCACTTTCCAAGGCCAAAAACACTGCATTGATGGGCCCTGATAACATCCCAGGATGTTTAATGAACAGCATGAAACATGATCTCTCTGGTCCACATGATTCACTTTTCAACTGGAGCCTTCAGCCAGGTTTTGTGCCCAAGGAATAGAAGATGGCTACAGTAATTGTCCTGCACAATGGAGGTCCAATGACAGATCAGGTAACTACAGATCTACAAGTCTTACCAGCCTCATATGTAAAGCCATGGAAAGAATCATCATGGACATGATAAATGAGGACATAGGTAACTTGCAAAAGCTGGTCCCATTACAGTTCAGCTTTGTTAAAGGAAGGCCATGCCTGTTAAATCTGGTGGACTTTTTTGAGAGGGTCTCCAAAGCATTGACCAAGGCTTTTGATACATACCCCACTCAGGCATTATAGAAAAGATTACTAATTTAGGTATAAACCCTTTTATCATCTGGTGGATAGCCAGCTGGCTTACTGATAGGAGCCATGTGGTCAAAATAGGTCATAAAAGCCAATCACTAGTGGTGCCCCCCAGGGCTCAGTACTGGGCCTGCTCCTTTTTGGCATCTATTCCTCTGAAATGGAAGTAAATGCTGAAGGTTTATGACTGACTAAGTTTGGAGATGATTACCAACTGGTGGTTGTCATCAACTCCCCTGCAGACACCAGCAATCTTCAAGAAGATATTTCTGTGACTAATAGTGCCAAAGCCATGGTCTTAAACTCAGTGCTAAGAAATGCATAATTGCATCCTTTGGGAAATCAACTAACCCATCTAATTACCATGTTGGTAATATACCCCTAAGAGCTGACCCAGTGGTCAGGGATCTGGGTACTTACGCAGACAGGTGCCGTACCTTCAACTACCATGTGGCCACAGTGGTAAGGAAGGCCATTTATGTTGCCCAACTTATAAGTAAGGGCATGGCATCTATGTCCAATGAGGTCATTATCCAACTGTACTCCACCCTTATCAAACCAATCATAGAGTACAATGCTCCCTTTGGTATGTACCTGACCAGGCATATGCAGCAACTAGAGCGACCTCAACGTTTCCTTACAAAAAAGATTATAAGGCATAACAAACCCAGGCTTGTATAGAGCACCTTAAAGCCCTTTCCCTCTACTCAGTCTCCTATAGAGTGCTGTTAGGTGATCTGTGTCTGGCTTACAAGGCATCCACAGACTCCAAACTTATGAATCTCCTACATATTTTTAAATCAAAGAGAGCCAGAAATACAAGGTCTAGGGACCTGAATTTTGTTTATGACATAAACAGACAATGATGGAGATACATTGTGGGGGACTGGCATAATGGTTAAGGTGTTTACCTTACAGACACAAGGTACAGGGTTTGATTCTCACATGGGGTAATTGGCTAGGCTTAAAAAGGCCCACAAGGGCAGTGAGCCTAGTACTAATCTATGAACCTATGAATCTATTTCCCAGAGACTGCCTCTCCTATGGAACAGGCTTCCCATCCATGTGAAGCTACCATAAGTTCATCTGTTACCCAGTTTAAGCACAACCTAGACAAGTGGATGGGGAATAGGAAATTTAAAGTAGGCCTGGCACCCATGTCCTGTCTGGCTCTCAAAGTCCTATTTGAATGCAGGACATCATTATTCTTTCAGGATAACTAAGCTAGGTTTAAAAAGGTCCCCCTGGGTCATTAGACAAGTAACAGTCAATGAATCTATGAATCTATGTATGTAGATGTATATCTACATCTAGACACAGATACACAGATACAGATATAGATATAGATATAGAAAAGTAGCACCCCTGGAAAATGGTAGACAAAGTTAACATTAAGATAAATATTCAGGACAATGTATCTAGGAGTAAATTTTATGAGTAAAGGAATTATTATGCTATTTCATCACTGTTTTTTTCTCTTTAAAAGTTCTTGTATGTAAGCCTGGGTCTTGCATTGAAGGAGCACTTAGAATAGTTTGCATGCCTAGCCACCAAATGTCAAATAAATACATAAAATGTTTAGACTTAAGAATTTGTTTTTCATTAATAATTTCTGTTCCCCTCTTAAGATAAGAATGCATTTCTGAACATGGTAGTGTAGCAAGCAATGAAATGTGTGAGATGCATAATTGTTCCTGACATTTATCACCCTGCTTTACCAAAGCAGTCACAGTTTTGTTGTTCAAAGATCGGTGAATGGATGAAGACTGTTAGTACTGCTGATAGGGTCAGCAAGGGAATTCCCCTACTGCATGCACAATTTTGATTGAGAGATGTTTTTATAGTGATTAGGTTCATAGGTTCATACTAGGCTATCTGCCCTAGGGCATTTATAAGCCTAGCCAGAGTGTGTGTGGCTTTCACCACCCCTTAGGATGAGAATACTATACCCATTAGTTTGCTGTGCCTCTGTCCAGCAGTGATACAGAGATGATTCCCGGGGTAAACCTACGATCTCCCATCCACTTGTCAAGATTTCTCTTGAACAGAGTCAGTGAGGGGCTCTGCCTCACATGGACTGGGATTCTGTTCCATAGTGTAGGGAGTCTCTGGGTGATGAATCTGTCCCTCCAGCACGTCCTATTTATATCCGTGTTGAGGTTTAAGACTCTTGCTCTCGTGGCTCTGGTGGATTTGGATTTTTTGTGGTGGAGCATGTCCATTAATTCCGGGTTGGACATGGCCTTGTATGTCAGGCACAGATCACCTCTGAGCAGATGGTATGCGACTGAATAGAGCTGGAGTTTCTTCAGTCAGGCATCGTATGACATATGTTTGAGCCCCTTTATCCTTTTGGTGAGGAACTTTTGGGGTCTTTCCAACTGCTGCAGGTGTCGGGTAAGGTACATTCCGAATGGGGCGTTGTACTCAATCATTGGTCTGATAAGTGAAGAGTACAGGGTACAATCACCTCTCCTGATCTGGATGTGAATCCCTTCATGATCAGGTGGGCAATGTAGAAGGTCTTCCTAACCACTTTGGCAATGTGAGTGTCAAAAGAGAGGTTACTGTCAACTTGGGTCCCCAGGTCCCTGATAACTTCTTCCATGTTTAATGGATTACCACCTATGTGGTAATTAGGGGTTACCTTGTTTTTCCCAAAGGGTATGACTATACATTTTTTGGCATTTAGCTTAAGGCCATGGCTCTGGAACCAGTTATCCATTTCTATGAGACCTCTCTGGAGGATGTCTGTGTCTGATGGAGTGTCAATTATGGTGCCCAGTTTGCAGTCATCTGCAAATTTTGTCAGCCACAATCCCCCTATGTTTGCCTGCACTTCAGAAAAATAAATGCTGAACAAGAGGGGGCCCAGGACTGAGCCCTGTGGGACACCGCTCTTGACCGGCTTAGAGTCTGACATGGCACCAGCAACTCTAACCCTGTGTGTTCTGTCCTATGTCATGTATGTAATAATAATGTATGTTATGTATGTTATGTAATAATAATCCATATGTCCTGTGATAATATTGAAAAACTGCCTACAATTTATTTGGAGCTTATTCTTAACAAAAGGACAGCACCTGTCATGAATTAACATGAATGTCAGTTTATTTAGTAGGATGCATAACTTTATTACAATAGCTTTTATTTGACAGGCTGAATAGCAAACATCCACTCTAAAGATTTCCACAGGTAGGTCCAGTCATTTTCTTCAGCACTATAGGTTCTCGTAGAACATCGCTTCCTGGGAAGCTGATGATCTTATAAACATATGTGAGTCATAAATGACGTTGGATGGACAAGTTATGGTTCGAGTTGAGCAAGGCATTAGGGTAATCATTTGAAATGTTGAGATTCACTCTACCAAGTCCCATAAAGCTGAGTCTGAATGCCTGAATATCCACATGTATATATTAAGTCTAAGATTGCCATTTCTTGGAATATTCCCTTTTCTGTAAGGTATGGTAATCTCAGAGTTAGTATATAACTTTGGGGGTAAGCCACCCTTTTTAACAGAAGAAATCAGAAATCTGACAAATCCCAAACAATTTAAGTTGGCTACAAAGGAATACTACAAACAGCAATGGATCTGCCATTGCTCTCATCCTCCCCGACTACAACCATTCAACTAACATACTTCCTTCTACCTCTATCGTCATCTGATCTACCTACCTTCCCTCCTTCCTTCTCCTAGTCCTTCCTTCCTTCATGTCAGTCTACAGACTCCCTTATCTTACTTCTTCCCTCACACTCCTTCCTACTATCTATACACCTCCTCTCTTCTCTCCTTCTCTGAAATTGTTACTGATTAAGTTCTTCAAACACTAGCCTACTCTCTGTAGTCACCTTTCTCGATGTATTATCGTCTGAACAGAATGTGCCTTACCCTAGAATTACCATATATACGTTTTTTTTTTTTTTTGCTTGTTCAAACATATATGTACAACATTCTTATATTTGTCAAAGTTAAAATACTTAGTGTTTTTAGTCTTTTATACCAGTTTGTATAACATTAGCTTATTTTTACTGCATTATGGAGCTTTTCTCCCCGGGACTCTGCTGAAAAAGGGCTATGGCTCAGTCAGACATACCCATTCAACAAATGTTAATTAAAATAAATAAATAAAGAGCAATGTATGATATTCAGTCTTCTCCTGAATTTTCAGCCTTTTATTATTTGTGATCTCTCTTCATTTCATGTGTTGACAGTTCCAAAGAGAATCGGGCAAAAGTAATTCCCATTCAGCTGCTCCTGGTCCTTAGCACAGTGCAATAATAATAATGATGATGATGATAATAATAATAATAATAATAAATAATAATAATAATAATTATTATTATTACTTTTGTTGATGGAATTAATCATATAGGCATGGAATTTTGTTTGGGTGCACTGTTGGAAGTACTCACACTGACTGTAGAGGAGGAAGGGCTTTGGGTCATTTACCAGGAATTTTCCACACACTTTTTTTAAAGTAAAATGAAGCAGAAAAATGATAAGCTGATAAATGAAAGAAAGTGATATAACTGATAAAATGTAATGAAATAAACTACAAATAAGCGGAGTAAAAACCAAAGAAAAGCCAAACCACAATAGAAAAACACAGAAAAAAATCTCAAATTAATAACCCACTTTTCTTTCAGTTGCAGCTGTAAATGATTAGATTTTGCAGTAAATGATCTTCAGCTATCATTATATTTTGACTACAGCAACATTTTCATCATAGGATCCATTCAACCACTGACTCCACTATCTACTTTGATTCACCAGCTTAATTTGTTAGAAACAAGAAAAATGTGCAGAAGTTGGATTCTTTCCGTATTGCTTCTGGCATAATGGAGTTGCAAATTACTACATTTTCCTTCTCACTGGGCAAGATACTATAAACATTTCTAATTAATTTAATCTTACCAAAAAGCAATACATTTGATTTAATCATAAAAGACAGAAGAGATCTAAACACTATTGTTGTCCTGTAAAAAATGTACCTTAAACTATTTTACCTTATATTCATCTTTTAGCTTCACTGGAAAGAAAAGCCCACTAAAGTTTTTGATACTTATATAGGTTCTTAGTTTCATAGGTAGGTACTAGGCTATTGGCCCTAGGGCCTATATAAGCCTAGCCAAAAAGGTACCCTGGCTTTCACCACCCAAGAAAATTATTTTCCTGTGCCCCTGTCGAGCAGAGCCACAGAAGTGATCCCCAAGGTGAATTTCCTATTTCCCATCCAATCATCAAGATTTTTCTTGAATAGTGCTAATGAGGAGCTCTGTTTGACATAGATAGGTAGTCTGTTCCAGAGTATGGGACAGGAATCTATTCCTTTAGCATGTTCTGTTTATTGTGGTGACAAGGTTTAGGTCCCTACAGTGTGTAGTTCAGAGGGATTGGGATTTCTTTAAGTGGAGCATGTCAAACAGCTCTGGGTTTGACATAGCTTTGTATGTTAGGCAGAGATTGCCTCTGAGTAGGTATATGTGACAGAGTAAACCTAGAGTTTTTTGAGACGGTCTGCGTAGGGTATCTGTTTGAGGCAAGTAATCCTCTTTGTGAGGTATTTCTATGGCCTCTCCAGTTGTTGTGAGGTACATACTAAAAGGGGCACTGTACTCTATAATGGGTCTAATGACTGATGAGTAGAGGGGAACAATGATCTCTTTTTCTGGATAAGAAACCTTTTGTGATGAGGTGTGCCATGTAGAAGGATTTCCTGACCACTGTGGCAATTTGATTATCAAAGGAGAGACTACTGTCCACCTGTGTCCCAAGGTCACTTATCACACTTTCGGTGTTAAGTAGACTACCATCTATGTGGTAGTTAATGGGTACAGAGAAGGGGATAGCAATGCACTTTTTGGCATTGAGCTTCAGGCCATGGCTTTGACACCAGGCATTTGTCTCAGTGAGGCCCTTTTGTAGGGTGTCCACATCGTTAGGAGTTTTGATTATGGCTCCCACTTTACAGTCATCTGCAAACTTTGTTAGCCAAAGACCTTCTGTGTTAGCCTGTACTTCAGAGAAGTAAATACCAAACAGGAGAGAACCCAGGACTGAACCCTGTGGTACTCCACTTGTCACTGGTCTGAAGTCAGATTTGGAGTCTGCTACTTTCACAGTGTGGGTTCTGTCCGTGAGCCAGTTGGCAACCCATCTTGTGACATAGGGATTTATACCTAGTTTAGTGAGTTTATCTATAATTCCAGAGTGCGGGATCATTTCAAAAGCTTTGGCGACCTCTAGATAGGCTATGTGAACCACCTTACCCTCATCTATGGCTTTGGTGACTGCTTCAAAGAAGTCTATCAGGTTTAGGAGACATGATCTGCCTTTTACAAACCCGAACTGGGTGGGGTCCAGAGTTTGGAGATTACCAATGTCTTTGTTTATGAGTTCCATGATGATAAGTTCCATGGCCTTGCAGACCAGGCTCGTCAGGCTAATGGGGCGGTAGTTCCTGGGATCCGTCATGGCTCCCCCTTTGTGGAGTGGGATAACCATCGTGGTGCACCATTCAGTGGGTAGAAAGCCTGAGGTGAGGCCATGATTTAACATGGTACTTAGGTGAGGTGCCAGTTCGTTCTGTAGTTCATACAGAATGCAGCCTGGGATATTGTCAGGTCCCATGGATGCTGTGTTCTTGGCTTTGGAGAGTGTTTTTTACCTGTGCAGCCATGATTACAGGAACTTTGCTTTCTTCCAGTATAGAGATAGGCACTCTTGGGGGCAAGAGGGGGGTAAAGTTAGCACTGAACCTGTCTGCCAGGATGTTGGCAATATCAGTTGGATCTGTATATTTAGTGCCATTGTGCTGTAACTCAGAGCAGATCTGAGTGTTACCATTGAGATTCTTGACATAGCTATAGAATGCTTTGTGGTTGTCTTTAGAGTCAGTGGCAGTTTTGTTTTCGTAATTAGCGTTGGATGATTTTATGAGGGATCTCAGCTTCTTTCTGAGGCTGACCAGGGAGCTCCTCCAGTCATGGGATTTTACTCTTTTTTTGCAACAGTTTCTTTTTTCTGTTGTAGAGTTTGTTTATAGCAGAGGACCACCAGATTGGCTTTTTTTTTGGAGGATAGCATCTTGGTTCTGTTAGGGATAGCACAATCCATGCACTCATGTAAGTGCTTATAAAGTGCATTTGTGTAGGATTCAGAAGTCGTATCTCTATTGTCCGTCTGCATGGGTGTCATGAAGTTTGCCTCATATGAGACTAAAGCAACTGAACTGAGACATAGAGCTAAACACACTGTTTTGTAGAGCTATGCGACACATTGCTGAGTACTGTGTATGGCATAAAGAATGTTAAAGTTAAAAGTTACCTTTTGCGTGAGTGTGACATGATGGTTGATAAATCTGTGAATGTGTGTAGAGCAGAAAAGCAACATGTTTGCAAATGAAGGAGCTAACAGAGGACCTAGATGTGTCCAAATTAAGATGAACCAAACAATATACTAACATTTGCAAAAAAATGTAGTCTGTGCACATACTCATACAAAATTATGTATAGACTCTACTGCTTTGGAAAAAAAGTATAACAAAATGCATTGTGGTAAAAGAACATACCAAAAACAACCATGATGGGCCCAGTTACAAATAAGTGTCTGTTGATTTTACCATGTTTCTCAATGTGCAGCAGTAAGCATCATGTAGAGACTTTTCAACTATAAGCAAAGAGTGCAGAAAAATAAGTTTGTATAAGTAAACTTGCCATAGCAGTAGATGTTTGAATGATCACTGCTGCAGTAGTCTAAGCTATATCTGCATAGGATATAACAGCTGGACAACTTCCAAAGCTTCAGGGACCTTTCATATACTCAAACCATTAGTTAGCTCAAGCTCAGCTAAGATGACTAAAAGTCAGGTTTGAGTGCCAAGCCCTTCAGAGCGATCATGCTAAAAGAGAGAGGAAGGCAAGACAGTGCTAGCAAAAGAAAAAAAATGTATGTATTATTTATTTATATTTGTTTACTGGGGTAGCGCACATATCTCAATAGACTGCAGGTATAGCCTGAGTAAATTGTATCACATAACAAATGAACAGAAGATATTTACAGATACAAGGATATGCAAAAAAACACACACCACATGCACACACACACACATGTATTTACAGATGTGACAATATGCTACGACATTTAGTTCAAGAAGCAGTTAATGTCAAAACACAGATGGAAAATGAAAGTACATTTAGCAAACCTTTATAGATAAGATCTAGCCATAAAGACTGAAATAACTTAAGCTGCAGAGATAGCAGCATATCATTATAGAGAGAGGTATAAAGCCATTAGAAGAGGTAAGTCAGAACAGCTGCAAGAAAGGATACCATGGAAGAAGACAGAGAATAGGTGAGAGGCATGCAAGGGAAAGATGATTAGAAAGGAGAAAAAGTGTGAGACAGATGCAAAGAGAAGAGAGAAGTAAGATGAATGAGCAGCAGTAAGAAAGGGGATGACCAGATTAGATAAAGAATTATGAAGTTGGGATAAAGAGGCATGTGACAGAGCTGCAGTGTTCATGTAACATGACCTGAGTGCAATTGCACTTTTCTTGGGTGAAGAGGTGCTCCTTGAGGTATTGTTTGAAGTCTGAACACTTTTGGATGTCTGAGATTAAGAGAGGAATGGAGTCCTCTAGTTTAGGTTCTAGGATAAAGAATGTGTGGCCAGTGCAATAAAGTTGACATTTTAGAGTTAGTAAGGTGGGTTGAGAGTGAGAGTCCCCCACCCCGACATTATATTTGGGGGGTTTGGTGAAAAGTTTATGACTGACAGGGGGATGATGTCAGAGAAGAAAGGGCTTTTTGAAATGGCGATCCTAGCAAGAGGATGGTCATACAAAATACACGTCCACACCCTGGAAAAAAAAAAGAATGAGAGGAATTGAGAGAGGGAACTGGACCGTTTGGACAGCTACTATTTAGTTAGTTTACCTACACAACTATACTATGTTCATTATTATGACCACTACTGCAGTAGCTTTAGCTATATGGTTAGATTGCCATAGCTATGAAGAATTCTGAGTAGGAAGGAGAAGGCTGGTACCAAAGCCCATCCTAGACCTGGGGATGGAATCTAGTTTACACATCTTCCAGCACCCAACTCTTTTCAAAAAGCCACACATGATGCAAAGGCCTTGGTAGAGTGAGACTTGACAATTCCTGAAATATTTTATTTCTTTGGTGGGAACAACAAAACGTAATAGTATGAGACAACCATTTGGAAATAGTGTGTTTTGACACGGGGTGTCCTTTCTTCTTATCTTCATAAGAAATGAACAACTCATTAGACAAAATGTTTTGTTCTGTTAAGATAGCACCTGAGTTGTCTGTGGACGTCAAAAGTATGAAATATCCTTTCTCCCTCATTTTTAGGTTTTGGAAAGAAGACAGGGAGATGGATAGATTGGGTAAAGGTACATTCTGATACCACTTAAGGCATAAAGGAAGAGCTCGTTCTCAAAGAAATCCTATTTATATGGGAAATGAGAGAAGGTTGACCCACTACAAGATCTTGTATCTCAGATGCTGTCCTTTCAGCGTTCTGAGCTATGAATAAAATCGTCTTCCATGTTATGAACCTCAAGTCAAGGTGATGAGCTGGTTCAAATAGAACAAGTGTTAGTTTTTCAAATGCAACGCTAAGCCTCACAACTTTGTCAGAAGGGGAGGGATTAGTATTAACAAAAGGTTTAGTAGTGGTTGGATTCATTAAAGCAATAGCTGTTGGGTCAGGTCTTGGGTTACTGTATAAAACTTTAGGAAATCAGGAACTTTATGTAATTTCTGTCCCTTTTTTTTTTTATGAGTAGCAGGCTGATTGCCGGGAAAATGTAGACTGTAACAAAAACATCCTCCAAAGCAGGCATAATTGGAGGGGTATGTGAAGGTTCTTTAAATTTTAGGTGTAACAAATCATAATATTTTGTGAGGAATTGAGAAATATCACTGTTTTATGACTGGAAAATTTGACATCCTAGAAATAGTATTGGAGAAAGAGAACCCGTTTCTTAGAGAAACAGATACCACACTCTCTTCAGCATCTGAATCAGAAACCTGAGGAGAAAGAATTGTATCTGTCCCTTCACATTCCCCTACAAATTCAGTCACGTGAACTTCACGGGAAGAAGAATCCCTTTTTCTCTTACTAGAAACTGCTTTATAAGAAGGGTCAAGAGCCTATACTAGACCCTGAGCCAAGCTTAGTAAACTAATCTTGATCAAAACAACTGATACCATAGAAGATAAATGTTTAGTTTTCTATTTTTGGCAGAAATCTGTGAAGAAAGAAACCCAGAACTGCCAGTAACAACTTCCCCATGGTTGGGTACAACATTCTGGCCAAACGGAGGCACTTCCCCTACCCATCCTCTCAAACTTTGCAAGAATTGCAATTCCTTGTCCACTATGGGGACTCCAACAGCTATAGAGTACATGTTTAACCCTCATCCCATGGTGGCTGTAGAGACTACAGCAGAGGGATCTGAAGAAAACAATGAGTGGTCTGAGGAACCAGCAGTATCACCCACCTGAGGCTTAGGCAAAGTAATAGCTTGGTATGCTATGAATGGCTGCTTAACAATTTCCATCCTTTTGCAGTCAGAAGAAGGACCAATCAAGTAACCGGCATGTCGTTTAATGTTCAAGTTAAAAATGGTGCATGATTACCAGGGAAGCATAGCAGTAATAGTCAGTAAAACAGGTAAGGAATAAAAAGCACTTTATACACTTACCCTATCCCTAAAAGTAAAAGAAAAATAGTTTATCCACAGAAAAAGTAGTTGCAGTAGTTGTAGTTGCAGTACATAAGTCACATGACAGTCAAGAGAACACTTTTTTCTGACCTTAAAAGTTTATGTTTTCTTTTTAAAGCAAATTATGGTGAAGTATAGGCCATGGCACTTCTACCATTTGGGGATGCATCATTGAATGTAGTGAAAAAAAGCTAGAAGTTTAGATTTGTATAATGAACACGTAGCACAACATTGATGGCTGACACTGTAACAGACCACAATACAATGAGCATAAGTTCATAGTAAGATAACAGAATATGAAAAATGTTTGGGTAAAGCTGTAACTGACTTTTGGAGAAAGCGAGAGTTGCCACCAGAGTCCTGTTCACTGCAGCTACATATTTAATGATGTGCAACCACAAATAAGGGACATAACTAATATAAGGAGCAGCAGCATTACATAAGGCACTGTTCATATCACATGTGGAGCCTGCCATCTCAATATACTGCCTCCATGAAGTGCTCCTGCTATGGTAAGAACACATAAGAGATCAGACTCTAGAGGTTTAAGACAAAATGCAGGACAGTACTGATTGATACTTCTGCCATTAGACATTCAGCTTTATAAGAAAGCTGCATTCAGAACAACACAGACATCTGTACAGGCAAGCGATTCAGAATAATACAGACATCTGTTCAGGCAAGTGATATCTTATAGGTGGGTTTACCTGAGACTTAGATTCAGACATGGCAATTACTTTTCATTTCCCTGTTTCTTATTGCAGTTACATACAATAAGGCTTGATCTCTGGTCCTATTTTGTTTGTTTCTTTTTCTACCTGCACTCCGATGCATTTGGTGTATCTTTATAGTTCATAGGTTCATAGGTGTGTACTAGGCTAATGGCCCTGGAGCCCTTACAAGCCTAGCCCATAGAAGTGCCCTGGCATTATGCCACCCAACATTAGTTCCCAGTGCCTATATCAAGCAGAGCCACTGGAGTGAACCCCGGAGTAAATCTTCTATTTCCCATCCACTCATCAATATTTCTCTTGAAGAGGGCCAATGAGGTGCTCTGCTTGACATGTATGGGAAGTCTATTCCAGAGCATGGGCAGTCTCCAGCATGTTTTGTTGATTGTGGTAATGAGGTTGAGGTTGAGGTCTCTGGAGTGTATGGTGCGGAGGGATTGGGATTTCTTTAGATGTAGCATTTCTAACAGAGCTGGGTCAGACTTTGTAAGTGAAGCAGAGATCACCTCTTAGTAGATGATATGGAGTTTTTTAAGTCTGTCCATGTAGGACTTGTGTTTAAGGCCTAGGATCTTCTTCATGAGGTACGTTTGTGGCTGTGGCCTCTCCAGTTGTTGCAGGTGTCTAGTGAGGTACATGCCAAATGGGGCATTATACTCTATGATTGGTCTAATGAAGGAAGAGTAGAGAAAAATGAAGACCTTTTTCTTCCTAGATGCAAAACCTCTGGTAATGAGATGTGCCACACAGAAGGACTGTCTGACCACAGTGGCAATGTGGTGGTCGAAGGTAAGCTTGCTGTCAACCTATGTCCGCAGATCTCTATAACACATTCAGTGTTCAGTGGGCTCCCATCGATGTGGTAATTAGTGGGAACTGAGTTTTTCCAAAAGGAGATGACAATGCATTTTTTGGCATTAAGCTTAAGGCCATGGGTTCAACAACAGTCATTTCAGTGAGGCCTTTTTGTAGGTTGTCTACATCACTTGGGGAGTTAATAATGACTCCCAGCTTGCAGTCGTCTGTGAACTTAGTCAGCCTGAGTCCCACTGTGTTGGCCTAGAGTTCTGAGAAGTAAATGCCAAACAGGACTGGACCCAGGATTGATCCCTGTGGGACTCCACTCGTGACTGGTCAGCAGTCTGACTTGGAGTCCACTGTTTTCACACTGTGGGGTCTAGCTGTGAACCAGTTTGCAACCCACCTAACGATATAGAGGTTGATGCCTAGTTTGGTGAGTTTATCAATAATACCTGAGTGAGAAATGGTATCAAAGGCCTTCGCCAGATCGAGGTAGGCTGTATGAACTGCCTTACCTTCATCTACAGCTCTGGTGACTGACTCAAAGATGTCAACCAGGTTGAGCAGACATGATCTACATTTCACAAAACCAAATTGTGTGGGATCTAGAGTTTGTAGATTCCCTATATCCTTGTTAAGTAGGTCCATGATGATGACCTCCATAGCCTTACATATCAGACTCGTCAGGCTAATGGAGCGATAATTTCTAGGATGTGTAGTTGCTTCTCCTTTATGGAGAGGGATGACTGTAGCAGTGTGCCATTCGGTAGGGACAAAGCCTGAGGTAAAGCTGTGAGTAATCAAGGCACACAGATGTGGTGCCAGTACACGTTGTAATTCATGAAGAACACAGCCAGAGATATTGTTGGGTCACATGGAAGCTGTATTCTTGGTCTTGGACAATGCAGCTTTAACCTGTGCTCCAGTAATTCTGGGTGCCTGGCATTCTTCCAGTATTGAGATTGGCCCTTTAGGGGAGGAGAGAGGGGTAAAGTTGGCACTGAATCTGTCAGACAGTATGTTGGCAATATCTGTTGGCTCAGTATAGGAGGTACCATTGTGCAGTAACTCAGAGCAAATCTGAGTATTGCAGTGGAGATTCTTGACATAACTATAGAAGGCTTTGTGGTTGTTTTTAGTGTCTGATACAATTCTGCCTTCATAGCTGACTTTGGAGGTTTTGATGAAGGATCTCAACTTTTTGTTGAGGCTAATAAGGGAATTTTTCCAGTCTTGGGACTTCACCTTTTCCTGAAACAGTTTCTTCCTTCTGTTGTAGAGTTTATTAATGCCAGGGGACCACTAGATTGGCTTCCTTTTTTTTGGAGGAGAGCATCTTGGTTCTGTTAGGTATGGCTAGTTCCATGCATTTATATACGTGTACGTACAGTGCATTGCTGTATGGTTCAGCAGTCATGCATCTATTTTCCATTAGCATGGGTGTGGTGAAGTTAGCCACCTCTGTTTTTAGGAGTCCAAAGTCAGCTTTGGAGAAGTTTTTCATGGTGGATCCCTTTGCGGGGGATGTGGGTGAGATGTGGTTTTCCATGGTGATTAGTTTGTGGTCGGATCTAAACAGGGAGGAATTGACTATTGGTGTAGAGCAACAGTTGTCCATGTTAGTAATAACCAGGTCAAGGATGTTGCTTTCTCTAGTGGGAGTAAGAATGAGCTGGTCCAGTGCATTGGAACTGATGAATTCCAGGAAGCATTGGGCCAGTGCATTGGTACGTGAGTAGTTTTCCCAGTTGATGGAGGAGTAGTTGAAGTCACCTAGTATGAGAATGTTGGGATGGATCTTAACAGTTTCCAGGGTGCTTAGGAATATGGAATGAGAGTCTTGGGACATGGTTGGGGACCTATAGCAGGCTACGACCTGAATCACTGTCTTACCCAATGTTAGCTGTACCTGGAGTATCTCGGATATCTATTTCCTTTGGGTCAGAGAGTGTATTATTATGAATTAGCTCTGAGCATTGCTGAGTTGATTCTTAACTTTCTGACATAGTTAATGAAAAACGGGTAGTTATTTTTAGTTTTAGTTGCTATTTTAAGTTCATATTTGATGTTGAGAGAGACATGGCAATTAAGAGATTACATACTGTCACTGAGTATATGCAGACCTCATAGCATCATTACAAGTATAAGATCAGAGACAGTATGAAAACAAGTGTTTTTTTTTTCTCTGCTGGCCCCCAACCCCTAAAACACAGAGCAAAATACAATGAGGTTGCCTTGCTTTGTGATTTTCTATAGAAAAAGTAAAGGCTTCTTCTTGTATGCCCCTGTGTTTTTGTAGATTACAAAGTAATGACTCCAAATGAAACTTCACATAGGGTATCATGAAATTATATTCAGATGAAAACTTATTTTGGTATAATTAGCAAGATCACATAGTATGTTGCAGTGCCATTTATGGACATGAATATTTGCCTGAAGAAATCATACAAAGTTTTAATCAATATTGTTTTATTACTTCTTCCTTTATCACCAAGTGACATAAATCAGAATTAATCATTTTTACATTCAGTGTGATAGTTTTAGAACTTTGTCCAAAAACGTGCCTACTAATGAAACTAGAACATTATTAAAAACTTCAGTTAGTAATTTATCAGAAGGTCATAGTGATGAAACAATTCAGTGCCAACATTTTTCTTCACTACATTTAACTTGCTTATATTTGTATTTAATTGCTTTAATTGCTTTCTAATGAATGCTTTTAGTTTTTGTTCAGAATTTATTGTACTTTCTTCAAGTTGCTACTTACTCTTAATAATGTCCAAAAGGTCAGACAAGATCCAACTTATACTAATCTTCCCCAGTCACCTTTTCATGGTTGTTTCCAAGATTCCGCCAAGTAAAAAATGCAGTCCTTACTTTAGAAACTGATTCCCTTTCCCTTTTTTGGCTTAATATATTCAGTTGCACTTTGTCATTGAGAAGAGACCTGTGACCTTTTTAAGTAGTTATAGCTAACATTTACTTAAATAATTTGACTTTGGGTTTCATTTTATTCTGACAAACTGCGAAGATATAATCACTAAATTAATGCAATGTAACCTCAGCTGACATCACATTATTTGGTAACACAGTTAATAAAAACATGGCAAGATTCATTGACATTGTGTTCTATTGGCACAATACACAAGGTGTGTGACATCTCAGCTGGTGGAGAATCAAATCATCTGTTCCTTCAGCTAGAGAGTAGAATGTACATGCAACCACTCAGAGTGAAAGGAGTAAATAAAGCAACATGCTCATGATCCAAAACTCAGATAAGATGAAATATCAACTGGAAGACTTTGGGACAGATATCTGGCAAAAGTATAGGGCCTCAGGCCTGTAGAAGTACACACACACACACACACACACACACACACTCTCACTCTCTCTCTCTCTATATATATATATATATATATATATATATGTGTGTGTGTGTGTGTGTGTGTGTGTGTGTGTGTGTTTATATGTATGTTATTTACTTACTATTTAATATTGGATAGCTAAAATGGACTCAAAGGTTACTTTTCATAACAAAATGCAGTGCATTAAGTGAACAGCCCAAGCTAGGTTTGACACAAATACATAATGTAGTAATGTACACAGACAGTAATATAAGATTTCAAATTCTACAAGTGTGCCATTTGAATTGTAAATCTCACACTACAAATATCTGAATAGTTAGGGTGGTGCCTTTTGGCATTAACTATATGAATTGCATATTAATTATGCAGATACCAGTATATAAAGCTAGACTACTAAGGCTAGAAAGATTGGATTTAAATTGAAGAATTGTTGTGAGGGACCTTATGTCAAGTGGAGGAATATTCCAGATTTGGCCTCCCAGCATGAGAAAGTTTTAAGGAGACATTCTAAGAAATATGTAGGGGAAATAGCAGAAATATGTAACTTAATATTTTAGGCTGTAGGTTAAAGTTCTGAATCTCAGATGGGAGCCAAGAGAAGGACACTGGCTGTGAAAAAGGGCATTATAAAGTAACATGGATGAAGATATGCAGGCTGTTGGATAGATAAGCAGTAGTGCAGCTTAGGTGATGGTGGTTCAGTGATGTAGAAACTATATCACAAATCTACACATCTCAATAAGTGGATACCAGTGCCTGTCACATTTGACTGAGGATCTCACAGTAATTAATGCCAAAAAATACTAAATAACTTAGATAAGTATTTTTTTACAGTGTTAGCTTGTGCTATTGTAAGTAATAACATGAGACTTTTCACTGCTAGCTAGGAGTTTAAGTTTCCCAGAAACATAATTCTGATGAAAGTTGAAGCTAAACTTTTGATCAAGGTGCGAATCTAAGATATTTATATTACATTACAGGATGTTGGGCTTCTGTTAAAGGTGGAGTGATTAATTAGTTCTGATGGATATGATATAAACATTTGGCATCCAGAAATCTTATGGGCTCTCTTTTTTTAATACTTTGCAGTCACATTGAAATAACCTAAGAAGGTACTGTCATAACGTTGATTTGATGTTGGAACTACTGACTGAATGCGAAGGCTCAGGGACCTAAATAACCATGTCACAGGGAAAAAAAAACAAGGCACAGATAGAAAGTGAATAATTCTGGAGGCATTTATAAGTATAGGTATTTATATTGAATTAGTTGCAGACTTTTGTCTTTCTTTAAATGTTTTTTATAAATGCAAGAAATAATAATATCATAAAACTGATGTAAAGCATCCTTAGGATATTTATTTGGTCCCTGAGGATAATATCCTAATCTGCTTTCATAAATATCTATTTCACCATTTATATCTAAGAATGATGAAATTTTTTTCAGGATTGATTTGATTTTACTTTTGGGTTAAACATGAATTGTTATGAATTGTGTTGCTTACAGAGGGCAAAGCAATGGGTGGGTAGAAGAAAGATCCTGCATTTGACGGTACTGTAGCTGATATGTAGCCACCCCTCATTGGATTTTATGGTACCCACCTTGTTTTAATTAACATATTTAATTCATGTTGAAGTTTATCCAATTAAATTGTATTGTTAAAAATCACCAACATAAGTTGTATTTTCATATATTTTTTTAACTCTTTGAAGTTGAACAAGAGAATAGTCCTGCTGTGTATGGATTAGAATCAGTGGTCTATTGATTTATGTGTGATTATAATTATTACTAAACAATGTGTTCTTGGCTTCATGCACTTCTACAACTATAAAGGCCTTCTAATCACCCCTTCAGTATTCTTCAGTAATGAAAAGAAACAATATATTCAATTTTTTGTTTTGTATATTTTGGGAGTGGAATTTGATAAGATCCTAAAAGATGCTGGGCAGATATAACATTCCTTTTTCATTGCTTATTTTATTACTTTGTTTTATTTCAATTTGATAACTGTTTTAGTAGACTGCACAGCACCCCCTTTTCAGCCAGGACTCAAACACCATGGCACAAGGCATATACCTCTTGTAGAGAGAGGAGAAGCCACTGGCTTCAAAGTATAATCACTGGTTGAAATCTCACTCCAGTTTCAATTCTCTGCATGTGACACCATTTCCTAAGATACTGCATGGCAGCACTTTTGCTTGATATTCAGATGTCATAATTGGTGATGGGAAAATTTTGTTAATCAGATTAATTTATCGACTCTTGCTAGGATGTTTGATAGTTCTATGTATCTGTTGCACATCCAAGAAGTAGAACCTTCTTAGAATGCCAAAGTAAACAGTGCAGTGTTATACCTGTTCATAATGGTGTTGGTCTAGTTGAGAATTTTGACCCCTCCGAAAGGCAAGCCACTTTTACAAGGTCCTTCTGAACTACAGAGACGTGTGTGTGACTGAGTGGAATCACCGATACTAGTATGTTTTGGGGGTATCCTGGTTGTCTCATCTGACTTATGTCTTTCTGAGTCTGGCTTGTTTCAGTCTTAACCTGAACTACAGTGTTATTACAGGCATTTCCAATACATTAGTATGCTGACTAACTATGACTTGCTGTTGTCATGGAGGGGGCTATATATACATCATGTAATCATGTATGTGAGGTTTTGTTAGGTTTATAGCTTTTTGTGGTACTGGGAAGATTATATAGCTGGATGACAGCAATGTGTGTGTGTGTGTGTGTGTGTGTGTGTGTGTGTGTGTGTGTGTGTGTGTGTGCGTGTGTGTGTGTGTGTGTGTGTGCACGAGGGCGTGTGTGTGCTGGTGCTCACAAAGTGGGCCAGATGCTGAGAGTTTATCCAAAATATTCTGGGAATTTACACATATCTCAGATATTTTAGTTTATTTAAAAAAAAGGAGTGTATACTCTATAATCATGAGACAGTTTACGTCCTGCATGAGATGACTGTTTAGCTGCCAAATCATTAAAAAAATAGTATTTTCAAAGCCTCCCTGACTTGAGCAGGTCATTCCTTGTGAATATTTGATTCACAAATACATATTCTGTTGTCATAACCCATTTTTTCCTTTGCTAAAGGCAACTAAATTATTTTTTGTAATAAGGCTTGTTTCTAAACAGATAGTGTGTGTACTGAATTACCTTAACTATTTTTTTATTTTTGTTCTATGTAGTGATACTTATAGGAGATATTAAAAGTAAAATGGGAAAATGTTTAAATTGGTGGATGTTGATTTGTACAATTATTGGGTGAGAAGAAATTAAACAATTGTGGGAGGGATATGAAGTTAAATTTGCCTAATGCGTGGACAATTAAAACCTTGCTTGACTCTCACTCAAAAGTAATAGAGATGCATTTTTTAAGCATATTTCAAAATTGTTGTCTAGGCAGCCTTTTTATAGTTTTACTAAACAGCCAAATGTATTCTGTAAATGGCAAGGTTATGGAACTCAAAGAAAGCTATTCAGTAAATATTTTACAATATTTTCAGTTACTTAAACATGCTTTTTCATTAAAATGGTTTCAGCTTCTACACATATTTCTGGAGTTTATCATCTTTCATATATAATACACACAGAACAGGCAGTACATATATTAGCAATTACTGAATGCATGACCCATGACAAAGGATGTCAAATAAAAATTGCTGGATGTTTTTAAGACCCATGTTTTACAATGCTTCATTTTGACCAGTATAAAATTTGATATGAATACAGAAGCAGCAGCATGTATTAAGAATAACAGCATTTCATTGACGTTACTACTTCTGCATGATAAAGATTATATATCAACATATGCATCCCGTAGAATTTACTGTACATCCGAAGCATACATATATGGAGTATGTGTGTATAAACTTTAAGAACGAACCACATCTACTCTTTTGCAGTATAATACTAGTTTTTTTATAGTTTCTGCTTTCCTTTGTTAACATGCTTATTTCCTGTTTCATTTGTATTGATCCATGGAGTCCACACGGACAAACTTGTTATATATATCAAATACATGTAATTAAAAAATGGTCACACTGTAAGGAAAAGAAAAAAGATTAACAAGGAAAAGAAAAAAATCAGGTGAATAAAGAGATTACACAGCATTTTTTATTCAAGATTGCAAAGATATTGTGCAAATACCTGTGACAGAGAGATATATTAAGTGATTCAGATTTAATTAATTCAGTTTCCCCATCATAGATAAATTGAATAGTTTCCAGAAATTCTGAAAAAGATGGAGGACCACTGCCCTGGGGATTCTAGAAAGGGCCTATTGAAAGCCGTGGCACAAGTACACATAAACAAACACACACACACACACACACACACACACACACACACACACACACACACACACACACACACACACACACACACACACACACTCATCACACTCATCACACTCATCACACTCATCACACTCATCACACTCATCACACTCATCACACTCTGTGTACCTGTGCCACCTGTCTACCTTCTAGTGGTTCCCCAACCCCCAATCAACATTATAGTTTAACTGCAGTCCATAGGTAGTTACTTGGCTTATAGTCCATAGTACCAGTTCTGGCACATTTGGAGAATCCCTGATACCTATTTACCTATTGCCCCCCCCCACCCTTTTGATCCCATTTTTATGTCCTTGCTGTTAAGGCACTTTAGTTATTTGTATCCTCATGGCTTGTGTTCCCCCCACGTCATGATCCCTATAGTGATATCTAGGCTGTTAAGGCACTTTAGTTATTTGTATCCCTCATGGCTAGTGCCCCCCCCCCCACCCTATGATCCCTGTAGTAATGTCTGGAATGTGAAGGCACATTATCTGCATCCCTGGTTTCTTGTGGCTACCTCCAACAGCAATCCCCACAATGATGATATCACTGGTGTTTAGTGCCCCCCCCCCAATATTTGAACATGGCCTTTTGCCCATGTTCAGTACCACAATATGGTGAGGCTGGCCCTATTGATCTACACAGCTAAGTAATTTATTGAATCTTTTGGGGTGTTGATACCTTCTAGCAGGCAGTTCCATGGGAAGAAAACACATACTGTAGCTTATTAGCATATGCATCTACCCTGGACTGCCTCATTAGCTGTCAGCACAGCCACAGCACCAGTCCTACATGGTGCTGCATGTCTTCATGGTAGTGCACCATAGAACACTGTGGTAGGGTGATTGCTGAATCCCAAAAAGTATGAAAACTTGTCCACAGAGGTATGTTTGTGAACCCTGACTTATGTCTTCATTTTTTAGTAATGACTTTCTTTGCAATGGCTAAATTAAACCAAAACAAAGAATACAGATTTTTCTTACTACAAAATAGAATAGAGTTCTTATTCAAAACCATATTTCTACAGGAAAAAAAGGTTGTTAGTCCAGACTATTTGACTGAAACCTTCAACAGTATTCCATTAATCACAAATGAATGTGCAATCAAATGTAATGTTTAGTCAGTAGTCACATTTAAGTTATGTTTTCATCCATGGAAAATATTAGGGTAAACCATACAAAGACTTGATCTGGAAATATTACAAAACACTATATAAAACAATATTTTACCTAAAGAGGGAAATATTATGAATAGTAGTAAAACCAAAATAGGTAGCAGCATTTTATATTTGTAATCAAATACTAAGGAATATATCTCGGTAAATTCATAAAATAGTGAATAAATATCATGGGCAGGGTAAACAGAATGCTTTGGTCATAAAGTAATAATGACTATACTTTAAGAATAGAAAGTACAAGGAATACATGAACACAAAACTTAAATAAAATATTCAGGGATTAAATGTAATAGGTGAGGAAAGCAAGCTGATTATCAAACCAAAATGTTAAATATTCATGTGCAGAAAAGATTACTTGTATGCATTATAACATAACTGTATAACATATAAATTTAGTATGATGCTGCGTTGTGTCATGTAATGTGAAAATAATGTTCTGGGCAGTGGTATCTGTATAAATTTGTAGGCAGATATTTCAGTAAGAAACTGATACATGGCAATTTGTATTCCATTTTGACTGCATCTCTTTGCATAGTATTAATATTTACATCATTTGCCTGGATTTATAAATTGCAAGATTACAGTTTAAATATTTTGCAACACTGTTAATGTCTTATTTACTGATGACTTGTTTGGAATTCATTTGACTTTTTATCTTGACTTCCTCTAACAGTTTGCTACAGGGACATCATAATGCATGTTCAATGTGTTTTTTTTAGTGGTACTGTAGCTAATAGGATTTAGAACAAACTCTAACATTATAATTTTACTGATTGGTATGAAATTATGATAACTATTTTTCTTCATTTCAGTTTTATTTAATTTTTAATTCAAATGCTTGTGTGTATTATTGCTCTATTTTGGTCATATATATTTTTTTGCTTCTACAATTTTTGAGAGTTATTGATATTAATTGGTTGCACATTTTTCATTAGATCACTCTGCTTAACTAAGAGTTCCTTTGGCATGATGACTTTGTGTTATATCTGAAATAAAGAAAATATTGGTTCCATTACTTCATTCAAATAATGGATATATTTAAGTTGCAGATATAAAAACATGAAGTGTAGCCTAACTCTAGAGGCATTCAACCTTCTTTGTATGCTCCATTATGTTATATATTCTTACATAGAGGGGAAGAGACACTAAATTGCTTCTTCTTGCCCTGGCTTAGTAAGACCAGTTTTTACACAAATTTAATCAAGGCAGAGATAAAAGAAATTGCATTCATCTGGACTGTTTTAGTGTCAGTAGAAAATGTCTCCTTCTACATTGATTGAAGAATATACAAGTACTCTTTTATGTTACATTCTTCTGACAAATAGTTACATTTTAATTATTAAGTTCCATTTTAGAGAAGGAGATAACCAATGTAATAATCTTATTTCCAAAGACTGTCTTTATGGGCTCCGTACACTAGAGAGCCAATTGTGAACCAAGCAAATATTGTTTGGATAAAACATCAGCTTTTACACATTTGAAGAGAAATCTGACAGATTTATGTCAGTGTTAGTGGTTCAATAGCACACACTTGCTATTGGTGTTGGAATATTAAATAACTATTGTTTCTATTCCAACATGATATGCTTGTATTCATTGTGATGGGCCTTCTTAACCCTGGGCCAGTAATAAAGGAGCCCCAGTCCTCACCACCAACATTGGTGAGAGACTGTCACTAAGGACAGGACATGGATGGATTTATGCAGCTCTGCATCCAACACAATTTCCCCTGAGAGCACACTGGAAACAGGCTCCCATGGGACTGGACTCTCTGTCTCTCCAGATCCCAAACAAGACCCACCTTGTGTCCCAGTTGCAAGTATCTGGCGCACACTCTTGAATACCTGATTTTTCACATACATATACACCTGGGAAAAGCTGACACAGATTCACCAGCTGTGACCTCTCTCTCTCTCTCTCTCCAGACCATAGGGTAGATTGCTGCCACCAGCGAAATACTGTAAGGCTCTTACAAAGGGGTAACCAATTATACTGTGTCAAATTAATATTGATAAAATAGTGGAGTATGACCAAAGCAGTAAAATGGCCACAGTGACCCTGAAATAAGAGCAGGTACTCTCAAGATATTAAAAATATTCAGTAAAAGACCAGCCACAATGAAAAGGTATACAAATACTTAAGAATGGATAATAAAAATACAAAACAGGAAAATACTTAATATTTAGTTACAATAAACTGCAGAGTGTTTAGTCACAAGAAATATAAAATAACACTGTTGGATAGAATCTCACAAGTAGAAAAAGAAATACTAAATTAATTTCATGGTACATTTCCTAACTAAATTAAAGAGAAACTGACCATAGTTAACTCATTTAATATCGCAAGGCAAGATGTACTGCTGAGATGCTAACTTCCACAAGGCAAGATGAGATACTTAACACTACTGAACTGTAGAACTAACTACTGAACAAATGAACTGTGATAACGGACATAGATCTTTTATATATCAGATTCCAAAGAAAAACAAAAACAAACCGCTGCTGCCAGAGATCTATCCTTCAGCTGGTTGTAGAATTACATCACATCTAGTCACCTGACTGTGGCACAGTTCACATTCAGAACTCCGTTAAGATTTTGCTGCAGCTTATTTTTAACATAAGCAACTTTTATAAATACATTTTTAATTCAAGCATCTGTACAAATTTACTTAAATGACATAAGATTATTTACAAAACTTCTGCCAGTCATGCTGGCATATGCCACACATGCACTTCTCCTGATACAGCTGGCAATACATCACAATGTAAAAAAATAAATAAATAACCTTGGACTATTGAAACACCCAAAGGTAAACTTTATTCCAATAAAGTAAAATGCTGCAAAGCTTTCAGATGGGGCTGCTGCCAACCTTCAGATGAGATGTATAACTGAGATCTCATCTACCCTAGATCATAATGGTAGATTTGGCAGACATAAAAATTCTCATGGCATTTATTGAAAATAGTAGGGTGTCTTTATTTAATGTAAAAATATAAAACTATTTTATATAGAAATAAAATTGAACTAAAACTACAAATTATAAATACATATTACATCTCTGTTAACATTATCAGTAGACACATCCACCATTTATTCTTTAACCATAACTCACTTTCTCTTTTAAATTCATATATATCCCATAAACATGCCAATCAATTCTTCTGTATACTAGCAAATAACTTTTATCTAGTCTATTGAAATCCTCTTTATTCAAATTCTTATAGATTAAAAAATACATCATTCCTAAACTTATTTTTTTACTGATCCGTCTTCCCAAATATCTTTATGTAACCTCCAAAACTATTATTCTTTTGCATTCCAAAAAGGCATGGTCCATCATTTCCTCTTTCTTCCATATACTGCATTTCCTTTCATCTTGTTATTTTGTACTTCATCAAGGCTTTAAAAAGGAATTCTATTGCACAAATTCCTCATATAGCATCTGTCAACTCTGTACTCAAATACTGTCAGAGAATTAAGAAACCATGCTTTCATATTAGATTTATTTATGTATTTAAGTTTGTCTAGGACAGAGCCTGTTTTCAGCAGAGGCCCATGGAAAAATGCTCCAGACGCATGACTTTAGACTGTTATAACATTCTCTCCATGCTGTGTCTTTTAAAGGCAAGGCAAAGGCCACATAATATTCCATTACTTAAAACCCTGCAATATTCATTCACTTCACTCATTTCATATTCTTTCTTTTTATTTAACTACATTCTGTAAAAAATCTTTAACATTTTTCTGGCGATATTTCTTTAATACTACTTCATCCATCTTCTGTCATTTTAGATATAATCCAATACATGTGTAATGCTTTTAGCCATGCAATAAAATTAATAAAGTCTATCCTTCACTTTTCATTTTTATTGTCAATAACTCCTCTCCTAATGGGATTAAGTCTTAAACTTCAGATGACAGAAAATACAGTCTGTGTTAGATCTTTCACCATTGTACTAGGTAACATAAACTATTTCTCAATATAATTCAGTTTCCCAGTACAACTCAATGTATGAGGCATACCTTTTCAGAAAATGTCAGATCATATGCTTTCTAGATATATGTCATTCCTTTAATCTCATTTATTAACTGTTCTTTCTAATACTTTTTTATCATTAGTAAATTTTCTCAACTGTTTTTGTCTTAACACTCTCTACTCTTTCTCTCAGTACTTAATGAGCCACTTTATTTTTATAATCCACGTTTTACAATATGACCAGTCTCCAGTTCTTTAATTTCTTTTTATCTTTTTCCACAATAACTGTATTTATGTACATATTTCATTTTTTTATTATTCCATTTTTTGCCAGTTAATTTAAGACATGTTCAAAATCCAGTCTCTCTGATTCCATTATATTGCTAAAAGTATATAGTCTTATCATTCATTCCCTGCCTTGATAATGAATATGTCCTTCCATTTCTTTTTGCTTTCTGAAAGTTGGTTTTATCTATTCATGCAATTCATTAATAAGGGATTATCTTTTTGACCTTCAATTTATACAACTTTTCTCTTCATTACTTGTTAATATTTTTTGTAAATAGTCCTATTCACATTTCATGATCCGTTCCTGTGACCTCACTACCTTATAATGTGGATCCTCAACTTCTGATAAAATGCTTTCAGTGAACATAATTAAATGTATCTTTTTCCCTTAGCTAAACATCTCTTCCTTCTTAATATTGATTTTTTTATTGTGTGTGTGTGTGTGTGTGTGTGTGTGTGTGTGTGTAAATATATATATATATATATATATATATATATATATATATATATATATATATATATTTCCTTTATACAAATTCTTGGATTTTTTATCGTGTGTAGTTTGTTCTAAATCCCTACAACTTTTTGCATATATTTCCTTATTGCAAGAATGTCATTCCTCCTTTACTTCTAGATTATGTTTCTTTATAGTTCTGCTTATAACCTAACCACATTCCGGCCAATTATTATAAATATATGTCATATTTATATCGCCATTATACAACTGCATTCTGTTTAATTTTATAACAGTAATGACAGTCAGCGATGCACACATACTAGTTATACATTTTATTCATTTACATTGTTTAATAATATTCAACTTTTCTCCAAATATTGCCCAGATAGTTAGATGATCCAAAATTCCAGTTATAATAGAACCATTCTGTATCTCCTTTAAAGACCCTGAAAACTGTATATAATCAAATACCAATCACATCACTAATTATTCCTGTATACCATTGATCAGTTGATTTAAATGTGCTGCAGCTTCATCTTCTTCCTATATTCTGCTTTCACAATCAAATTGAATATGTCCCTCTACTTTGCAGTCTAATGTGTGATTTAAGGTTCTTTTTCTTAAGTCCTATTTGCATGCATCTTTGTATGAATTCATTAATTAAATGATTATCCATATCACAAAAGTAACATATTTTCAGTTGACTAGTATAGCTGATCATATTAGTTTCACCTTTCATGTACATAATGCAGGATACATGGAAGGTCATTTAGAAGCATCTGGGATGAGACTGGACTCCAGCTTAGTAGAACACTGTGTAGAAATGTTCAGGAAGGGAGAGCAGAAGGAATATTGAAACTCTTCAGGGAAACAGATTAAACAAGGAAAATAAGTGGCATAACTGAAAGAAAGACCCTCAGAAGAACTGATTGCACAATACCTTTGTTACGTTAAGGAAATCAGTCAATACTGCCTAAGCACTGTAAGACAAAAGCAAGCGAATTATGCTTTCTGTACAAAATTGTTCTGGAAAAAAAATAATTTGCAGGCAATCTTAAGTGCAACCTAACCATAAACATCTCCATGACTCCCTCCTCTAACGTTTCTGAACACTATAGACAATTACTACTAGACTCATGAAAAGAAATTACTAGCAAATAAGCAGTCAACTCAACCAACACTATCAGTAATAGTTCATACTTCAAAAATCTATCCAGTTACCTCCTGTGCATCCACTTTTCACTTTTCTGTTACTAGAACCAAGGAAACTAAATTACTGTTACTCAAACTGAATTCTAGGTATCCATATTCTTTCAGTTGCATCCAATCTTTCTAAAACTTGTAGCTGAAAGAATAGCCAAGCCACTAACCCACATCATTAATCTCTCCTTAACAACAGGGCATGTCCCCAGTTTATTTAAGCACTCTGTTATTATACCTCTTCCAAAATGCTCAACCCGACATACCTGAAAGATTATCATCTAATATCAAACCCATGTCCTGTCACCAAAGTCTTTGAAAATCTGCTATATAAACAATTATTTGAACATGTATAAATATCTGTGGGCTCCTACATGACCAACTGCATGGCTTTGATAATGCCTTTAGCAGTGCAACTGCCTTACTCTCAAGTACTTATGAACCAATGGCATCTATAACAGCATGAAGAATAGCCTTGTGTTAATGTAGTCATAGATATGACTCAGGCATTTGATTCTGTTAATCACTTCCTTCTCATTAAAAAGCTTTCAAAATTAAACTCTGGTGACAATGTCCTTTTCTGGCTCCATAACTATCTAAATGATCACATATTTCTAATATACTCCAGTAATACATTATCAAGATAGTCAGTCATAAAACGTGAAGCACCAAAAGGCTTTGTGCAATGCCCATTATTTTTCTCACTATTCACGAATGACTTATGCATTGACCTTCCATCCCTGAATCTCATGCAGTATGCCGATGAATTCCTGCTACTAGCATCCAGCAAAGCATATGACAACCTGAAATCCAGCCTTCAGTTCATCTTCTCACAAATTTGCAAATGGATAACCTGTAACAATCTACTCATTACTGCAAAAAAGAAGTGATGACATTTGCTTAGGAACCCGAACTAGCATCAATAAACAATTCACACTTACAGACCCGACTCAAAACAAAATTCTCAGGGTTAAATAACATAAATATTTAGAACGTATGCTAGATCCATGCCTAAGCATTTACACCCATACCTACAACATTTCCAATAAAGTACATCCTCAGCTTAAACTTTGTTTTCAGATCTCCCATCTGCTCACACAAACAGCCAAATACCAAGATTATATATTCTCCATCGTGAAGGAAGGATGGGACTCCTTGAAATTGATTACATGTACAGATCTGCAATTGTAGGACTCCACACATATCTACTGACCTCACAAGATCCAAATGTGGTGAAAGTTTTGAAACACGAGGAGAATAAATCTAAGATGACATCTCTGCTTAATTTAGCAGCAGCATATCGACATCAAGCAGGAATGGAAATTAAACCAGAAGTTAATAAAAAACAGGCAACAAGTGAATGTGCCAAAAAACAAAAGAAAGAATGTAAGGTGAAGGACCAGATGAGAAGGAAAGAAATGTGGAAAAAACTTAAATATAGTTGCAAGTATAGAAAACTTCTGGAAGAGCCTCATGTTGATCAAGAACAAACTCAGGAATGGTTAAGGAGAGGTGAATTTACATCAAGAAATGAAAGGTTAATATTGGCAGCCCAAGATAGTGGGCTACGTACACGCTGGTTTACTAAGTCCATGGAGCATGTGGGAGAAGCAGACATATGTAGGTTTTGTGGAACCGAATTGGAAACAGTCACACACCTTATTGCTGGTGGTTGCGACTCTCCAATGGCAGAGGGACTGTATACTGAAAGGCATAATAATGTGGCGAGATTGTTATACTGGAGAGTGTGCAAACATTATAGTATCAAAGTGGCTGGAAAACACTGGAAACATGAGCCACAGAGAATCATAGAAAATGATGAAGTTTACATTACATGGGATCACCCAATACCAACAGTCCAAAAGATACATGCTAGAAAACCAGATATAGTTGTCCAAGAAAAGAAGACAAAAGTAGCATTGATCATTGAAATCGCCACACCTAGTGACTACAGTGTCTTGCGTACAGAGAGACACAAAGTCATAAAATACCTTGATCTGCAGGCAGAAACGAGAGCCATGTGGAAGAAAGATACCCAGACAGTTACAATAGTAGTAGGAACAACTGGTCTTATAAAAAAGAATTTACAATCATATTAAGATTTGTTACCAATTCATGTAACACTGTACGAATTGCAGAAGGAGTCATTACTGGGCACATTGTGGGTGTTTCGAAGAGCACTTTTGGCTAACATCAAAGAGTGAAACAATACTAATTTCTTGAACTTTAATCGTACATTGACTTAAGAATGGAGTCCATTCCCGTCATGGTATTAGAAACCCAAAAGACTTGGAGAAACAGAAGAAAACCAGAACAACCATTCCCAGAAATATACTACTATCAAAAATTGAGTATAGCTTTCCCATGTTTATGCTATAACTCTGTGTACAACAGAAAGAAGGTCCAGACTATTGAAACTAGGATTTATAGATTTGTTACCCTTTCAGATAACATCAAATATCACTGTGATGTATTATTATAAACTATCAACTGTCTCCTTAAAACAGTCAGAGCTACCTTTCTCACTAGTACACTTACATTTAAAGTACTAAAACAAGGATAATTTCCACAAATGAAAAAGATATTAGCAATTTGTGAACAAAAATTCTCCTTAAAATGCAGTTAGTCAGAGGCAAATTCAAGACATCCATAGGAGAAAAAACCTTCTCCAAATTCATGCCATATGGGATATATTGTGAAGTGACATAAGAGACCTGCGGACTTTGTAAGAATTCAGAACTACAGTAAAGAAACACCTTCTGGAGGAAGCAACCTGGGTGCAGTTTTGTGACACTGGTTAATAATCTAGCCTCACACCCCAATGGCTTAATTTATATGCACCATACCACCTATTTCAGTTGGATGTCGATATCATCTGAATTATGAAAATAACTGCAACAAGTACATAATGTAAATATTGCATTGTCTTTCTGCTTGACAATTTAACATTCATTTGTTTGCAAAATGTCATAATTCTCCTCTACCTGAATGCTGTAACCTACCTTGTTAAATCATACTTTGAATTATTATAGTCTCTTTGTCCAATGCAAATCTGTTAGCAAATCAAGGAATATTTTCAGAAATTCCTGAACAATGGTCCAATGCAAATCTGTTAGCAAATCAAGGAATATTTTCAGAAATTCCTGAACAATACATGGATGAAACACCTGTAAAGAAGAGTAGTTTATGATCTTACAGACCAATAGAGTCACATAAACAATTAGTAGGAGAAGTTCCACAGATGCTCAGTAAAGAAATGACAGAAGTATATGAAACTCAGAAATATAACTAGTTTATCTGGCACCATGTACAGTTAATCTAAACTGCCAACTCCCAACTCAAAGTCAAATAGCCTATTAAAAAAAAAAAACTCTGTTGTAAGGAATCAAGCTGCTGCTTTTATTGGTAGCAATGTATTAAGCAGTTTAAGACCATTACCAGCACACTGAGTGCTTCAGTACTTCAACTTTGACTGCAAATGTAATTTCAGCATTTAGTTTATAAACCATGTCAATATCAGTGCTGCACTTTCACATCATCAGCACCTGACAACCATACTTATTTATTTATTTATTTCCAGTTTGATAACCGGGGAAGTCCACTGGGCCCGAAAGCCCGTTTTCAGTGGAGGCCCGGGGAGAAAAGCTCCATAATAATAATACATTACACACATAACACTCTGTATTCTAACAGCATAACACCTTTAACAATTTCCAAAAACATAGTACATTTGGCAGTATACATAAGAAATTAATATTTTTATGCGACTGTATTGTTAGCATAGAAGAGAGAGATAAAAAGAAATTATACATAGATCTTGAATGCAAGAGAAGTAAAACAGAGGAGAAGTGAAGGAGAGGCAAACTCCTTCTCACGGGTTGTACCAATGACCACCAGGAAACGAAATAACATTTCCAAGTAGGACAACTATCCCTTGCACAGAATTATGTGTTGACCAACAACTTAGTAAAGGCAGATACTTGTCAATACCCGGCTTTTTAATGGGCATTGATAGGTACTATCTTCCATTTCTGTCAAAGAAAGTCTTTCTAACCCCACAGAGGTTTATTTCAGTAGATAGTGCTACCATTTTGCCTATATGGAGGTTCATCTACCTTTCAGTAATTGATGGAATACAATTAAAACCCTACTAATGATATGTTGCTTCATGGGTACATGAGGTGATCATCCATTTAGAATAAGTCGAGTCACTTTTATCAAAAGTGCAGACTTTGATAAGACAGGTAAGTTTGACTGTGTATGTAAAGAAATGTAAACTGGCATGTTGGAAGGCAATTATTTGGAGGAATATCTTATAGGAAGAGTGGTTGAAATAGACACTATAAAGAATTTGTCTATACCTGTCACTAAAAGACTGTTGAAAGGTTTTTTTTTTTTTTTTTTTTGGACTAGCTAGGTGCTATAGAAATTTTCTTCCTGACAATTTCTGGAATACATTGTTTAATAAGTTGAAAAACTAATCAAATGCAGCATTGCTTATCCTGCCATTTTTTTACAATCAAAATGTATTGTTCAGTCACTTGCTCAAGCCTGAT
Source organism: Protopterus annectens (assembly GCF_019279795.1). NCBI lineage: Eukaryota > Metazoa > Chordata > Ceratodontiformes > Protopteridae > Protopterus > Protopterus annectens. The sequence continues at coordinate 805,231,749 of NC_056729.1, forward strand.
TCTCTGTGACCTCAAGGACCTTAGCAAACAGACCTGACTGTTAAGAACTGCTGCTTTATGTTTCAGTATTTCTTGTCATCAGTAGCTTCTGTAGTGAATCCTGTCTTTGCATTGTATGGCTTTAGTATTGGAATTTTGCTTTTTGCTATTAGGCCTTTCAGTAAAATCTGGGTTTATTTCCTTAAGTATTGACTGATTTGAATTTCTGACAGCCCATGGAAGTACAAGCAACAGACAACTGTTTATACTGCACTTTGCATTAGTCACATAGCTTCCCAAGAATGGTGATATTCACTCACTGCAAGATGATATTGCCATCGATAATAAGCATCATTTGGAAACCACTGTTGTAATGTCAGGCAGACATTAAATATATGTGTTCTCTTGTCAAGAATAAGATCAGAACCATGCTTGCTGAAGTTAGTAAAATGCCAATGCAAACGGAGAAATCAGTCTTACTAGTTGTACTATGTCTGAAGTAAGTAGACAGAAAAAACAAAGGAACATATAGCAGGTGTCCTCTGAAAGTACATATTGTGTCTAGGGTTCCATATCTGTAACTTAGCCATAGACTGGATAATTTCCCATTCTTTGAAGTCAGCTCAGCATTTACCCTTTAAATGTCCTGCTCATTTCAAAAGTCACTGCACAACATAATAGGTAAATTATCCAACATAGGAGTGTTCAAATTCTCAAACACCTTTGCAAAAGTAGATCTAGTAGCAGTAGAAACATGAAGATATACCGTGACAAAGACAGTCCCAGAAAAAAATAATTCTTAACACTGCATCAGCCTGGGTCAAAGACAAAGTCAGGAAATGGACGTGCATACTAGAACTATTGTGATAAGTGTATGTGTACACGCATATGTGTGTGTGTTGTAAAGAAATGTATAACCCTGACATTTTCTTCACCGAGGATTATATCTGTACCCAAATATATTACATTTCCTTGTTTCATATCAATTGATGCAAAAATAAAGTAGTGCACCTTCTGACTGAAAGCTTTACCTAACATGCTGGTTGTTAGCTTCCGTGTTGATGGCTTTGTCAGCCGTGATTTGCAGTATCCACAGCTGTTCTTCAGACTTACCTACACAGTGTAATGTCTGTGTCATACATTTAAAATTTTAGAGTCTGTCTTACTGTTATGTGAAGTGAGTCTCTTGACTGTGTAAAAACTAAGGAGACAGTTAAATAAAATCACCCCTTTTAATATGGGTATAATAATTCAAAATGGCAAATTAATTTAAATATGAGATTCAGGAAGAAAAATATTTGTTATTTCTCAGAGATATAATGACACAGAATTTCATAAGGTTTCTTTTATCGACCAGCAGAAAATAGCTGCTTTTTTATCCATAGCAACCTGTATTTAATACTGAATGCAAAAGTTCTCACAGGATGTTTTTAAATCTGGTTCTGTCTTGAGCATGAAAAGCTTATGATGTGAATTTTGACAGTGTTACACATCTTTAAAAGTTATAACTGTCCAGATTCCACTTTAGCTTAAGTAGTACGTCTGGTAGCTGACATACATGAATGTGGCACAAAACATTCATTTAAAATGTTGTTCCACACTGCATGTATGAGCTGTACGGAGATATTTGGAAGGTCCTTACAAAATGTGGTAGTCAGACCATGCACTTCTGTGGTTTTGTTTGAAAGTTGAGACTTATTTCATGTCGTTCTTGAAAAAAAAATGTACATTATTTTTTTATGCCTAAACTTAATAGGCTTGCTGATTTTTCAAAACAATGGCTTAGAGGCCAGATGAATTATTGTATTAGAATCCTTATAAATGTAGGTTTAGTGTATTTGAAAGTATGCCAGTGTATTACTAAAGATTTTGTCAGGGGATCCAGAGACTGCCTTACAAATGTCACACTAGTAATTAGAAGCCTGTAGTTCAAGCCTCCATTTTGAGTTTTATGGTACAAAGGAGACTGTAAATAGGAGTGCATTTGTGTTCTTGCACAGAGTTATAGCATTCTTATTCTCAGTTAACAGATGGATGCAACTCTTGAGACAGGTAATGAAATACACGCATGTTGAATCCCCACCATTAATTTAAATATGGCTACTTTCAGACCTTGCTATTGAAGGCAACATTCTTTTTGTTTCAGAAAAAGAGAGAGAGAGAAAGAGTGAGAGAATATTATAGTCTGGTGTTAAATTATAGACTTAAGAAACATATTAGTGTCATTTTCATTACTCATACTGTGAAATTCTTGGATTTGATCTAAAGTCAAGGGACAAACTCTCAGCACGGTAAATGCTAGGAATAACTTTGAGCTGTGAGTTTGATTGCTTAAGTATGCCAGTCTGATAGATAATTGTGTTGACCATATTCTCCCTGTCCTAAACCCTTATTCCCTGTGCAGTGTACAGACAATCATAGGACAACGGGTCAGATGTGTGGGTGAACAGCAAGTCAAACATACAGTTATGCACTGATGTGGCAATAATATCAGTTAAGATGTAATGGGACACAAAAAAGAAAGAAGCCATGTTGTAGTGAATAATATCTTCCATGGAATCCGGGCACTAGAATTATAAGCCCTGTAATTCACTTAGCATCACCAGTGATAGCTGGTTCTTCTTGCTGTACAGTGGCACTTTTTAATCACAATTATGTGTAGATATTACAAATATGTCACTGTCACTCTGAAATTCCCGTTTGTGTAATATTTCTCCATGCTGTCATGGGCCCAGGTTTTAGCTGAAAAGAGCCAGATGAACAGCACCTTTAGTTTGCAAATGTGAAATAATTAAGTAAATAATTACATCAGTTTGAATACTTTACATTTATTTTCTTCCTACTCAATACATTTATATAGAAATAAGAGAAGCAGCCATCCCAGAATGCCCTGGGTCTACACCCAAGTCTGCTTCCAGTGGGACATGCTCAGAACACTTCTGCAGGAGACACTTTGCTTTGACAATGTGATAACTGTTGTACGTTTATGTACGATGAAGAATGGGAACTGAGTAAGAGAGACAGAGAGAGAGAGATATTGGTACTGTGAGCTGGTGGCACAGTCATTTAAGAAGTTCAATGAGATCATTTAATTAGTTTTCAAGGTTTTGCAGATGCTGTCTTAAAGTAAAAGTCAAATGCTTAAAGGTAGCTGTCATTGTTGGGATGCACTGCACAATATGACTGACAAAAACTATCATCACTAAGTGACTCTGAAACTAAGAATTTTTTTCCAGAGCTAGTTGACAAGCATTACCGGACTCATTTGCGATGCTGATAAAAAAAAATTCAGTTAGGATTATTTTTCTTTATAAAAGGGCCTGTTATGTTTTTAAAAAATATATATCAAAACCTTTCCGGTGTTCTGTGGGAAGAGACTGGAATAAAGGTAGTCTGACTTTGCAGTTTTGTTTCTGATCTGAAAACTTTCTTTTGGTTTTGGTATTTCTTTAGTAGGAGAAGTACATTTTTTATTATTATTTTTTTATTCCTACCACGTGCTATTCCTTTGTTTAATTTGGGCTTTCAGTGGGATGTTAGCCTAGAATATTTTATATCCCAGCTGTTTTAATTCTCAGAGATAGAATGTTATTTTATTTGTTCAGCACATGTACATTAAAGAGTCTAGTATTGATTTACAGTGTTCCCCCAGATGATTTCTACTAATTCTGTAAAATTGTTGTACTTTCTAGTCATTGTGATTGGAACAATAATTGGATAGAAACTTAGCAGAGGCCACAAACAGAGTTGAGATGATCAAATTTAACCAACATGAAGACGATTCCCTACCACACTGCTCTAACCCCACAATGGTCAAACTGCACCCCCCGGTATTCTAACTTTTGCCACCGTAAATATTAGAAGCATGGGAAATAAAACTGTTGAACTACATGCCTTGGTTAGTCAACACAATTCTTGCTATAACTGAAACTTTGCTTAAACCCACATAAGCGACTGCAAAATTACACTCCTCAACTGTAATATCATCCATAATGACTGTATAAATAGGAAAGGTAGTGACATTTCTTTAATATTTCCCAACAACTACCACATTTCCCCCTACAACAAAGCAATACCAAAATTCAGGAGAGCATCTTATCACTCTCCTGAAAAGATACAATTATAAACAATTATGTATTACTGTCCTTTATATCCCTCTTGGTGATAATATAGCTACACTGGAATATATCCTACACCCATAACAATTCCACAAGAAAAATACATCTAGGTGTCAATATCAATTGGATGGACATAACCTTTAACTCCCCTACATCCAGTATGAACTAATACTGTTTTACACAATTAAGTACTAAGTAATAGTACCACACATTATCTCAAGACATTAACCTCCTTATTAGACCTGATCCTAGTAAATTCACGACCACATGTACAATTTCAGATTCTCTCAGTGACCATCTCCCAATCTATGCAATCACACACCTCACACATCCACTTAAACAGCATGTTTATAAAAAAAATGCAACCTTCCCAAGTTTAACCTAGAAATATTTACTGTTACTTTATCATCGATTAACTGAAGTATCCTACAAATCATCTCTTTAGATAACTCTGTAAACAAATTCGATATAACTTTCCTAAATAGCCTTGCACCCACCTCCAAGAAGGAATAGACTAAAAAACAAATAATGCAATTTGGCTGTCCAAAAAGAGTAGATTGCTAACGCAGAATAGAGAAAAAAACCTGGAAAGCATGGCAAAACTATAAAACACCACAATATCTTGAAAACTTGTTCCACAACCATACTAAAAAGCAAATAAATGAAGACAAAAAACTATACTAACATTCAGAACAATAGTAAGTACAACCCTAAAAAATTCCAATCAGCCATTAAAAAAATCTTACATCCTGTGCAAAAATTCAACCCTAACCACACTCCCAATAACTCACCACTTCAAAACTACAATAGAATTCAACTTTTATTTCATAGATATTATAGCATCCCTAACCATGGATTCCCCAACATCTAATCCCAACCATGCCCTCAGCCACATATCACCACATCCACTTTCACCTTCAAACCTCTGCCCATAACCTATATAAAACTACTCTTAGAGAAACTCAAACTATGCTTTCCTTTAGCTGATGACCTTCATTCTTACATATGGGTTTGGAGCTGATCCTCGGCTCCGACTCGCCGATTACAATGCTCAAAGTCTCTCAGTTGGCTTGTGGCAAGGTAGGTATCTCATAGTGCACTAGTAAGAATCCGCAGATCTTGTTTGCCGCTGTCTAAAAAACTGATAGAAGGTATTTTCACAAGAAACAACAAAGATGAAAGTTCTCCACCCTACAGAAGATAGATACTATCTTGCCTCCATATCCTCCAAGGATACATGGATGGGGTGGGTGGGTGGGTTTGTAAGAATGAAGGGCGAGATGGACTACAAACATGGAACGTTATGGTAAGTACATAACTTCTTTATGTTTTGTAGTCCTATCTCGCCTTCATTCTTACATATGGACAGGGTCCCTAGCACCTTTTTCTCGGGTGGCTCACGGGAATATACTCCTAAGAACTGTGGAACCAAAAGAGGCTCTACCCCTTGAGGCCAAATCCAATTTGTAATGAGTAATAAAGGTATGAGGGGTAGCCCAAGTTGCTGCTGCACATATACTGTCAATTGGGACACTGGATTGAAAGGCAGCAGATGTTTATACAAATTTGGTAGAATGAGCCTTAATTTTAAAAGGAAGTTCTTTGCCATTGGAAGAGTAAATAAACAATATACAATTTAAAATCCAATTTGATAATATTATCTTAGAGACTGGCATACCTTGTCTTGTTTCGCCATGAAGGGTGAGATGGACTACAAATATGGAATGTTATGGTGCGTACATAACTTCTTTTTTGTGCTGATGAGTTTGCCATTTACACTGTTTTCATAACTCCTATGGTTCCAAAGATATGAACATTTGTTTGAAATGTGAGGACATAATTTGATTCTGCAAAAATGCTTATGCCCCGCCCATTGGAATTTAGAGTGCAAACTTCCAGAGGTCCATCGGAGTGAATGAGTCAAATTGGCAGCCAATAGCATTGCCTATCTTGTCTCAGTCATTATAAATAGGTCAGCCCAAGAACCCATTTTTCCTTTCTCTGGAAAAAAATCACACATTATTCCTCTACATCTTCTTCTTCTTTTGACTTTTCCTGGTTAAGGGTCGCCACAGCGGATCACCTTGTCTGCTCATAATTGGCAGTGGTGTTTTACGGTGTTAAGTTGCCAGCCCAACCTTCCACAGAAGGCACACAAATGCACACACTCACATCTAGGGCCAATTTAGAGTGTCCAATCCACCATCTTTGGGATGTGGGAGGAAACCGAAGCACCCGAAGGAAACCCACACGACCACAGGGAGGGCATGCAGTCTCCGCACAGAAGGCACCCCAGCCGAGGCTCGAACCGGAGAACCTCTTGCTGTGAGCTGGCAGTGCTAACCACTGCACCACCATGGCAGCCCTACATTATTCCTCTGCATAAAGGAGGAAATTCAACAGACATCACTAACTTTACACCTATAACAGTCTTATCCTATTTCCAAAATATTTGAAAAATGCATTCAAAAGCAAATGCTAATCTACTTCATGCAGGAAGAACTCCCATCACTGACACAACATGGCTTCTGTACCACTCATAGCACTAGGACTGCAAGATATGGTCAGTAAAGCTAGAGATATTGGCAAACAAGCCTCCTCCTTATTTCTTGACTTGTCTAAAGCCTTTAGCATAGTTTGTGACAGCAAACGCTTCTGCTTCAAATGTCAGCGCTAGGTCTAGCTCAGCCCACCCTTCCGCAGTTCAAAAGCTACTTTTCCAATAGGTATCAGTCAGTAAAATGCCAATCCACCTTCTGTCCAAACCTCTAAATCACCACCAGTGTACCACTAGGCTCTATCCTTGGCCCCCTCCTCTTTAACATTCTCACCAGCACCCTTCACAGATCCACGCAACAGAGATTCCTAATATAATACACAGATGACTCCACACTCACACGTTCAATGGATAAACTGACACATATCCAAAAAAATAATAAGGAAGCTTTAACAGTCACAGAAACTTGGCTTTGAACTCACAACTCATGCTCAGTGCCCCCCCCCCAAAAAAAAACTGCTTCTTTCTTCTCCAAAGTTCCTTTCTCATGGAAAAACAAAATTTAAAATCCTCTCTTTAAAAAAAGTGCATAAAAACTCTTTATATAAAAATTGCATAAAAAATAGGGATGCTTTATAGAGCCAAAAACTCTCTCACCGATGTAATTAAAACTACACTTGCAACTACTTACCCCTTCCCCTCACTACTTTGTAGTGCTCCCATCACCACTAACCTCCAGGAATCACAAAAAGCAAAACTTGAACAATGTTATAATAAAGTGACAACATTTGCAGTAAATTTCAGGAGTCAGGAGAAATCTCATTTCTCCTGACTCAACAACAAAATTACTAGGAATAACTGTTGACAACAATCTAAGCTTTGACTCACACATCAACAACACAATAAAAGTAGTTAACAAAAAAATTGGTTCCCTCTACAGAATCAAACCCTTCCTTACACATGAAACAAGAACCATCTTAGCTAGATCTCACCTCATCTCAACTCTTCTATATGCCTCCCCCATCTATACTAATCTCTCCAAAAGCAACCTGAAGAAACTTGCTACATCCTACTATAATATTGCTAGATTCGCTACAGGATCCCAGTTTCGAACTCACTACTGCCTGAACCTAAGACAACTAGGTTGGCTTGAATTTACCAACAAATTAATACTTCAACAGCTCTTAATAGCTCACAAAATTCTACACCAACCAACTAAAATACCAATACTCTCTAACCTTGTTACACCTTACAAGAACATGAAACAGCTACGATTTATACTCCCAAACCTAATAACTCTGCAGGTGACTGCCTCTTTTCCAACTCTGCTGGAAAAATGTGGAACAAACTACCCTCTGATATCACATCTTTGTCTACACTCTCACTTTTTAAAAGACAACTAACTATGCATCTCAATAGTCAATGGCTTTGCCCCTGTACCAACCCAGATTAACTTTCCCTCTTACTCTGTCACTCTTTCTTACCCTACACCCTCATAACTTTCCTTTTCTTAATATCTATGTAGTGAAATGTTATCTCATATACACAGTACTACCACGGTAAAAAAAAAAATATATATATATATATATATATATATATATATATATATATATATATATATTTTTTTTTTTTTTTATTATTATTATTTCTTTGTATAAAGACATTAGGACTTTTTTCTCCTTGTTTGCTCCTATCATAGTTGTATATTGCATATATTGTCTAACTTTGTTTTTTAAATTCTAATCTTGTATGGTCTATTCTGTATAAACAATGTAATATTCCATTGGAGCTTTTCTCCCCGGGCCTCTACTGAAAATGGACATATATCCAGTTAGACTAGCCCGGTCAACAAATGTAAAATAAATAAATAAAATAATAAATAAATACCTTGTTCTGAATCACCACTGTATAACACTAAAAAGAATAAATTGCTTAAACTACTCATCAACTGAAATATACTCAGCTTCTTAGAACGTATAACGTTATCTAGCATCCATTAGCCTTTTCAACACTAAATACCATTCTGCACAACTATGTCTCACTCGGTCATTGTGTCAAGTGACCAGAACTTCTCATTGTCCACAAGCCTGTCAAAACTGCTGGGCATGGTCTGTACTCATACCATGTTGCTAAGGCCTGGAACTCTTTATCTATATACATCAGGTCAATATCATTACCAATCTCCTTTAAAAACATTCTGAAAGATTTCTAGCCAAACTCTGGCTTTGCTTTTGCTCAAACCCAGGATAAACCGTATCCCTAAATATGAGCAAGTAGCTATTCATTCCTTACACGTCCTTATTCCCCCTTCTTCACTCACTTCCTAACTTCAATCAATTCCTCTCCCCTGACTTTCTGCATAAATTTGCTATAACCTTGTCTTTTTTTCCTCTCACTTCATATTGCAGTTCCTGTTTGTATTATACTAACTTATCTTTAATTTCTCTAAATATTAAATCATTGTCATAAAAGTTGCATCTATTTTAACCAGTGTTGTCACATTATGCCTAATTTGGTATAATTATTTAAACTGTAGGTGTTTTGTAATTTTCATTTTTTGAAGATTGTAAAATCATTGCTCTTAAAATGATTTTGCAGTACATTGTAGCTTTTCTCCCTCGGCTTCCTCTGAAGATGGACACCTATCCAGTCGGACTATTCTGATAATCAAATGTCAATGAGTAGATCAATCAGTCAATAAGTGTATATATGTATGGGGATGAATTTGGTTGTGAAATTTGTTATATCATTCATTAGTGAGTGATTACTTATTTTATGTTAGTTCTTAGCAGAAAGTGTAATAATTTATGTGAAGCTGAGCACATTGCTTGTTTTTTAAAGCACTGTTTTATTGGAACCCATCCATCCGAGATTAAAGAAATCTCCTAGAATGAAAGTTGCCTATTAGAAGTGTTTATTAGTTATTGATTTAGGCCTTCAGAACTTTTCTAGCTTTGGGGGTGGGTCTTTTCTAACTGAAATCATCAATTTTGACAAGAACCAGTACCTCTTACCTTTATGAGGCTGTCTTTAGGAGTGACTAACAGTAATGTAACTAATGTGTTGATTTTAATGTTTGAATAAAATCAAGGGGCAGTTGTCTTTGATTGAGATCTAGAGCTTATTTTATTGATCGTTTCCATAAGAGGATTTTTATTGAAATGCATCACTGTACTGCCTATTTGCTTGAAGTTCATTTTTAGAGAAACAAAAGCATTAGCTCCAATAGAGGCTCATTAGCAGACAAAATATTATCATTGGGTCTAAAGATACAGAACTGAAGAGTATAGTCTTTTTCAAATTGCATTACTATGAGACATTTATAAGCTATAGAGATATAGTACTATGATCCTTTCTTCAGTTATGAGTTTCTGCTTAGCTTGTTAGTAAGGTCCAGTGTAAAGTAAATGGATGTGTCCTTTGCTGTGAAGGAAAGGTTAGTTTGCTTTTTATTTGTTTTATTTTGTATTAGTTATTGCCTTTTTATATTTTGAATACTGTGATTTGTTTTCTTTACTTTGTGTTTCACTTGTATTCTGCTTTTAACTAAATATTAAAACTTCAAAAGAGACCACAGCTCTGTCTCTTGTGAGTCAGGCAGAAATACCACTGTCTTCCTAGTTGCCTGCCTCTTATGTTAATTTGACCATATATCTCATTTCCTCTCTGTTTTTACTGGCTTGTGTGAGTAATCACAAAATCATCATTTTGTGAAATCACTCCCCTTCAACTATTTAAATTTATTGGTCATCCTACTGTATTCCATAGTACCAGAATACAAAAGTGAGCACTCCCTTTCAATCTATCATGCTGTTTTAAAAATAATGACTCTCCACTAAAATGTAACCTTTTAGACAGGTAAAACTTAAGTTACCTACTTTCACATCTAACTTCTCTAGTGCACACTGCAGTGTTTAGGATAAACCATTTTTTTCATCTTACCTATAAGCATCCCTGTGACTAGCACTTGCTCTAATACCTGCTGGAAAGCACTAGGAAGCCTTAAACTGATACAAGCACTCAACTCTCCTTATTAATAAGGATAAATTATTTATAATTAATTAAAGAGAAATTAATCATAGACACTAAACAGCCTATAATTGCAAAGTACCTTGCTAAGGGAAGGGAAAACAGCTCCTGTACTTTTCCAAAAAAGCACCAAACCAGGCATGTCCAAGGGTCAGCTTCCGGTGAGTTCTCCTGCCCAACTGGTGAATCTGGGAATACTGGGGCAATGCAACAATTGCCTCATGTACACAGACAACCCTCTCCTCCTACCACCCATTACTACAATCGGTGAGAGATGCACTTACATAGCCAAACTGGAAGCAAAGCTCTCTCCACCCAAGATTGTGCTAGACAGTCAAGAGGAGAAGGTTAACACCCACACTACACCTCAAGCAACACATAGCCCTTCTAAACTCACACCACCAACATCCACTGATAGCAACACTAAATCCACATATGCTGAGGCCATTAACTGTAACCTGCCCAAGCAACAAGTACCTCCGAAGCTGAAACGTAAACAAACACCAATCACAAGCAAAGTGTCACATAGCTCACAACGCCAGTGTGCCAACCAGCAACAGCCCCTAAGGAAAGACAACGTACCTAACACTTTAGTCATAGGTGACTCTATAGTCAGGCACACTGATGTCCCACTCACCAGGCTGAACAAGGAGAAAATTACAGTCAGCTGCCTGTCGGGTGACAGGATCTGCCACAGAACACATGCACTCAAGTCACTCCACAACAAGTACAAATATGACTCTTATTGTCCATGTTGGAGTGAATGACTTGAGATGTACCTCCCTGGACTACATGAAAAGAGACATTGAAAAGCTCTCGGATCATGTGGCCCAGGCAGGTATGACCCTAGCCCTGAGTAGCATCCTGCCTTCGCCCAGAATGATACCACAATATAAGGACAAAATGATTGACTTCAACAATTGGCTAAGCTTCTGGTGTCATTCAAAGGGGATCCAGTATCTGTCTGCCTGGGACAACATGATCGACAGACCACAATGCTTTGCCAGAGATGGTCTGCACCTGTCGCCCCTGGGATTCAGGTTACTGGCTAAGGCTCTTGCCACCCCTATAGTGTCTTTCTTAGGCAAAGTTCAAAGGACAAAACTACCACTATAACAGGTACAAGCAAGCAAAAACTAGAAGTCTAAACCTCAAAATGCACACTCTTGAAGCACTCCTAAAAATGGAGAACATCAGTACCTGTGCAGTAACTGAGACCTGGTTCAAGGCTCCAGAGAGCACCCCTGCAATACCAGACTACAACTCTTACCACATTTTTCGGCCACCAAACCAGGATTGAAACACTAACGGTGGAGGACTGTCCATATTCACCAAGGATATTCACACCACCAGGCTAGTTGCCCAACACAATGCATCTGAAATTCTCCAGGTGCAACTAACACTAGGTAAGACTGCAATCCAAACTGTAGCTTGCTACAGATCCCCCACCTTGCCCCAAGATTCTCACTACACCTTTCTAAACATACTGGAAAATATTAAGATACAAACAAACACCCTAATACTGGTGATTTCAACTACCCTGCCATTAACTGGGAAAACTACTCTCATACCAACACCTTTGCCCAACAGTTCTTGGAATTCATAAATTCCAATGGCCTGGATCAACTAATCCATAGTCCTACCAGGGGCTGCAATATCCTGGACCTGGTAATTACCAACATGGGAAATCGATGCTCCACACCTATTTTTACCCCCTCGTTGGTCAGGACAGACCATAAGCTAATCACCCTAAACATCCACATCCCACCCCCACTCCAAAGTAAAGAAACCTCCATAAAAAACTTCTCCAAAGCTAACTTCATGCTACTCAAGTCAGAAGTGATAAACTTCATGACACTCTTGTAAATGGGAACTGAAAGTTTGACTCCTGAGTCCTACACTAAGGCACTGTACGAACACATCCACTCATGCATGAATCGTGCCATACCAAATAGAACCGATATACTCTCCTCCATAAAAAGGAAACCAATCCGGTTGTCCCCCGCCATAAACAAACTTTACAACAAAAGGAAGAAACTGTTGCAGAAAGGAGGAAAATCCCATGATGCAAAAAATTCCCTTACCACCCTCAGTAAGAGGCTGAGATCCCTCTTAAAATCCTCCAATGCTAGTTACGAAAATAAAATTGCCAAAGATTCCAAAGACAGCCACAAGGCATTCTATAACTATGTCAAGAATCTAAATGACAATGCTCAGATCTGCTCTGAGCTACAACAGAATGGCATTAAATATACTGATCCCAAGGATCTTGCCAATATCCTGGCAGATCGATTCAGTGCCAACTTCACCCCCCTCTCACTCCCTAAATGGCCCATCTCAATACCGGAAGATTGCCAAATTCCGGTAATAACAGCCACACAGGTAAAAAATGCACTCTGCAAAGCTAAGAATACAGCATTCATGGGACCAGATGACATCCCGGGCTTTGTACTACATGAACTACAACATGAAATGGCACCTCATCTAAGTGTCATGTTTAATCATACCCTCACCTCAGGCTTCGTGCCCACTGAGTGGCACACAGTTACAGTTATCACACTCCACAAGGGAGGAATCCCTGAATTCTGGGAACTACCACCCCATCAGTCGGATCTGCAAGGCCATGGAACATATTATCATGGAACTTATAAACAAAGATATTGGCAACCTTCAAACACTGGACCCCATCCAGTTTGGGTTTGTGAAGGGCTGATCTTGTCTCCTGAACCTGATTGACTTCTTTGAATCAGTTTCCAGAGCTGTGGATGAGGGTAAGGCAGTCTACACAGCCTATCTGGACCTCGCCAAGTCCTTTGACACCATCCCCCACTCTGGAATCATAGATAAACTAACTAAGCTGGGCATTAATCCATACCTCACTTGATGGGTTGCTAACTGGTTTACTGACAGAACCCACACTGTAAAAGCAGCTGACTCCAAATCCAGCTCCAGACAAGTGACAAGTGGAGTACCACAAGGTTCAGTCCTGGGACCACTCTTGTTTGGCATCTACTTCTCTGAAGTACAGGCCAACACTAAGGGAATCTGGCTAACAAAGTTTGCAGATGACTGCAAACTGGGAGCCATCACTGAATCCTCAAATGATGTGGATACTCTACAAAAGGGCCTTACAGAAACAGATGCTTGATGCCAGAGCCATGGGCTCAAGCTCAATGCCAAGAAATGTATAGTTATCCCCTTTGGGAAAAAACATGTACCCATGAATTACCACATAGGTGGCAGTACACTAAACACCGAAAGTGTGATAAGAGACATAGGGACACAGGTGGACAGTGGTCTCACCTTCAATAACCACAGTGCCGCAACAGTCAGGAAATCCTTCTATGTGGCACACCTCATCACTAAGGGTTTTTCATCCAGAAAAAAGGAGGTCATTGTCCCACTGTAGTCACCCCTCATTAGACCCATTATAGAATACAACACCCCATTTGGTATGTACCTCTTAAGACATCTGCAATAACTGGAAAGGCTGCAGAAATACCTCACTAAAAGAATCACAGGCCTAAAGCAGATGCCCTGTGCTGACCACCTTAAAGAACTCCAGCTATACTCTGTCGCATATCATCTACTCAGAGGCGATCTCTGCTTAACATATAAGGCCATGTCAAACCCAGAGCTGTTGGGCATGCTACACTTAAAGAAATCCAAATCCCTCAGAGCCACACGCTCCAGGGATCTAAACCTTGTCATCACAATAAACAAAACATGCTGGAGGGATAGGTTCCTGACCCAGAGACTCCACAGACTCTGGAATAGACTGCCCATATATGTCAAGCAGAGCGCCTCCTTGGCCCTCTTCAAAAGGAACCTTGGCGATTGGATGAGAGAAAGGAAATTCACCCCGGGGATCATGTCAGTCACCCTGCTAGACAGGGGTCCAGGGAAGTAAATAGTGTAGGAAGAAATAGCCGGGGAATTGTTATGGCTAGGCTTGTACAGGCCCTAGAGCCGATAGCCTAGTACCAACCTATGAACCTATGGTTGGAGCTTCTGCCAAGGAAACGCACCATCACCTGGCTCAGTATAGAAAGCATGTTTAGACTGAATAAAAAAACACTGATGAATAATAGCTGAAATTTGGGCAGTGACAGGGAGCCACCATAGCAACATTATAGCTAATTTGTTGGGCCACAGAGCAGGCTGACCTGCAACTTCTTGTTACCCACATTATTTTCTTAGTTCTGTGCTGGACCACTGGGACTGCTAAGGGTAAACATGCTGTACTGAGCTGAAAGTTGCTCAGATTTAATGACAGAAATTTTTGGAATCACTTATTTCTGGTTGTGTTTCTCTGTGAGAATTGCATTTTTCCTGAATCTACCATTTGTCTTTAAATAGGCACATCCTGTTGCATAACTAAATCAGTTAGCTTTTTAGATTTAATATGTGATGTTTTCATTGTTGGCATTCATATAGCTAAAACTGGCAAAGAAACAACAAAGTTCACTATTTTATTATACAGAAATATGGCTGTGTGCAGCATTTGTGTTGTTCCATTTTTGACACCATTTTTCTTTGGTTCCCACAAAAACATCCACAGGATCTCTCAATGGCTTAGAAAATAACACTCAATGTCTATAAAAGAAAAACTGGAACAAATTTATTGGTAAGCACTTCGTGATGTAGGCACATCACTTCATCAGACCTATAACTGACACAACACAACTATGCTTATATTACTAAGTTAAGTTAGGTTAGGTTAATTAGGTCTGTTTAAACACGAGTCTTGTGCAAGTAACACATCTTGTGATGAGTTTATCATATTTTATTATATTTTATTGCACTAACACCATCAGGGTGGCCACGGTGGTGCAGTGGTTAGCATTGTCGCCTCACAGCAAGAGGTTCTCAGTTTCGATCCTCGGCTGGGGTGCCTTCTGTGCGGAGACTGCATGTCCTCCCTGTGGTCGCGTGGGTTTCCTCTGGGTGCTCCGGTTTCCTCCCACATCCCAAAGACATGCAGTAGGTGGATTGGACACTCTAAATTGGCCCAGGTGTGAGTGCTTGTGTGTGTGTGCCTTCTGTGGAAGGTTGGGCGCCGGGCTGGCAGTTCGACACTGTAAAACTTCACTGCCAATCATGAGCGGACAGGTGATCCACTGTGGCGACCCCTAACCGGGAAAAAGCCGAAAGAAGAAGAATTGCATTGACACCATCATTTAGTACATGTTGTTTGGGGTATATACACTTTCAAACAAAAAAAAAATCATTGTCTTTAATATGACCAGTATAGTTTTCGAGGATATTTTTTTTAAGATGTTTTTTAAAACAGTAATGCATTCTTGATTTATATATTTTTCATTGATCATGTGAGAGGAAGGCTATAATATAAGAAGAGATTTAATTGTTATGACGTATCTGTTCTGAGGAAGTTGGTTTTTGTAACTGACAAAAGCTAGAGTTCTGAGCTTAAATAAACGTGTGTTTCATTTTCCACGTTTCGAGTGATTTGTTCAAGGCTTCTGGTGTGTTACTGGAGAGTTTCCACCTGTTTTTCCTTATTACAGTTTTTCTACTATCTTTTTTTATAATTTTCCTATATGTTTAGGGTTTCTAATAACTGGACAAGATTGCATCCTATTATGAAGTCAGGGGGGATTTAAGTTAATTAAATTAGTATTGCTTTACTTATTGTCACTTGTCAAGACTACTTGGCATCCACAATGTACCCAGAATTGCCTTATTCTGTACTGCATTTGAGATTACGTGTATTAGTAGTTTACTAAGGCATGCTTAAAATTAGTTTTTATTAGCTATGCTGTTCCTACTGTTGTTAAAACTATCTGAGTGCCTTTATTCAGCAGTGTTGTACATTTAGGTTATCCATATTAGTCTCTTATGACTTTATGTCTTTCAGTATGCAGGACACTGTAATTGCTTGGTGTAAATATTTCAGTAATTATTGCCATTTCTGGCATTTTTTTCTTTCTTCTCCCCACATCTTAACTCTCCCTGAAACTTGGCTTAAACCTCATATCACCAACTCTGAAATTCTACCCCCTTGATACAATATATGCCAACAAGACAGACTTTTGAAAAAAAGGGAAGGTGTTGCTATCATGTACTCTGAGCAGTTTAACCTCTCCCCCCTCTCCCAGATTTCCCTCCTCCTGAACTCATCTTTTTCAACTGCCACCGTAACCCACACAAGAAATTTGCAGTAGCATCTATCTATATACCTCCTGGTAACAATACTCCAATTCATGAATCTGTCTTATCCTGGATCTCCCAACATCTGTCATATGAAACAATCCTATAAGGTGATTATTGGAAGAAACTCTCCCCCTCACTCCCTCAGTCTTAGTATAAAACTTTTTAGCTTTGGTCAACTTAATTCTACTCCCACCTGCATCAATAAAAACTCCAGCTCCATTCTTGATTGGATATTAACTTCCAACCCTAATCTGTACTGTAATCCCAGTACTTTACTAGACTCCTTAAGTGATCACCTCCCTATCTCAATACTAAGAGTACCTTCTCATACCTCAGAAATCCACCTTTACAGAGACTACCCAAACCTGTCCAACTTCATCGCAGACACTTTCAAATACCAACTCTCTCTTTTTAACTGGTATCACCTGTTCAACCTTCCTCTAAACGATGTAGTTATTGAGTTTAACACTTTCCTCAACATACTAAACTCTCTAGCACCCATTAGGAAAATTAGGATCAAATCTAATCCTGCTCCCTGGCTCTCCAAAGATACACTTTCCACCATGAAACTTAGAGACACTACCTGGAAACAATGGACAAAGTCAAAATCTCCTTCTCTCCGCCTCAAATTCAAAGAACTATGAAACCTTACCAAAAAAAATCATTGTCCAAGACAAAAAAAACTTCTATCAATAAGCTTAATATACCCACAGCTCAAACTCCCCAAAATGTTGGCACACCATGAACAATAATTATCAGTCTAGGGAAACCTTCTGCACCCAACTCCTTCCCCAGTAAACCACCTCTTGAAACAGCCACCCTAATAAACAATTGCTTCATAGACTCTATCCATAAACTAACCCCTCCTGACACCAACCAATCACAACCCCCACCTCGTCTACCACCTGCCTCCACTCAGCCTACTCCCTGCAACCTATTTCCACTGCTTATATAAAATCTCTACAGAAACTTAAACAGTGTTCTGTTTCCTTCGACAACCTACACCCCCCCCCCCAAATTCTCAAACTTGCAGATAGTACTATAGGCTATCCCTTTCAATCCTTATCAACCATTCTAGCAAAGTATCCTCAGTCCAAGAAATTTGGAAGTCCTTTTATACAATTCTACTTCATAAAGGAGGCAACTCCACTGACCCTTCCAATTTCTGACCTATAGCAATCCCCCCCTCTCTCGCAAAAATCCAAGAGAAATGCATTCACAGACAACTCTTAAATATCTACTCCAGGAAAATGTTCTCACTTCCTCCCAACATGGGATTTAGGGCCCACCACAGCACATCCACAGCCCTTCTATCCTATACCCAGACTATAGCATAGGCATGGACCATGCAATCCCAAATAAAACCAAGACCCAATCCTCCAAAGGCAGATGTCCTGTCTGGTGGACCCCAGCCATAAGCAAACTATACAATAGAAGGAGGAAGCTACTACATGATAGAGCAAAATCCCAAAAAGGGAAGGCATCTCTGATCAGTATTAGCAAAAAACTACGGGCGCTCATAAAATCGTCTAAGGCCAGCTTCGAGAGAAAAATTGCACAGGACACTAAGGATAATCACAAGGCTTTTTTTAGTTATGTTAGGAACCTGGGTGGGAATTCCCAGATATGCTCAGAATTAGTCCAAAATGACAAAAAATACACCGAGCCCACAGACATTGCCAACATCCTAGCTGACAGGTTCAGTGCAAACTTCTTCCCCCTCTCCCACCAAAAGGGCAAATATCTATTCCAACAGAGTGCTGCCCCCCTGACATCTCAGATGCTCAGGTAAGAGCCGCCCTCTCCAAAGCAAAAAACACAGCATCAATGGAACCAGATGGTGTCCCGGGCTGCGTCCTACATGAACTCCAAGAAGAGCTAAACCCAAACATAAAACTACTGTTCAATCTTAGCCTTACTACAGGATATGTACCCAAAGAGTGGCGTACAGCAACAGTGGTCCCTCTCCACAAAGGTGGTGCTTCAACGGATCCTGGAAACTATCGCCCCATAAGCCTGACTAGCTTGGTCTGCAAAGCTATGGAAAGAATTATCATGGACCTCATAAATAAAGATATTGGGGATGTACAGACACTGGATCCTACCTAGTTTGGCTATGTTAAGGGCAAATCCTGCCTCTTAAACCTGGTCGATTTCTTTGAAACAGTCACCAAGGCCATTGACGAGGGGAAGGTGGTCCACACAGCCTACCTGGACCTCGCAAAAGCCTTCGATACAATACCCCACTCAGGCATTATAGATAAGCTCACCAGCTTAAATATAAACCCCTATGTCACTAGATGGGTTGCAAACTGGCTCAAGGACAGAACCCACATGGTTAGAATTGCTGGAGCCATGTCAGACTCCAAACCAGTTACAAGTGGCATCCCACAAGGCTCAGTCCTGGGACCTCTCTTGTTCGGTATATATTTCTCGGTACAGGCCAACACGGAAGGACTGTGGCTGACCAAGTTCACAGATGACTGCAAACTGGGCGCCATAATCAACTCTCCAGCCGACACAAGCATCCTCCAAAAGGGCCTCATAGAAACAGACAACTGGTGCCAGAGCCATGGCCTCAAGCTAAACGCCAAAAGTGTATAGTCATCCCTTTGGCAAAAACAAAGTGCCCACAAATTACCACATAGGTGTAATCCATTAAGTACAGAAGAAGTCATTAGGGACCTGGGGACCCAAGTTGATAGCAATCTCTCATTTGACAACCACGTGGCCAAAGTGGTTAGAAAAACATTTTATATAGCCCACCTAATCATGAAGGGATTCACATCTAGATCAGGGAGGTCATCGCCTCTTTACTCATCCCTCATCAGGCCCATAATTGAGTACAATGCCCCTTTTGGGATGTACCTTACCAGACACCTGCAGCAACTGGAAAGACCCCAAAAGTACCTCACCAAGAGGATCAAAGGGCTCAAACACATGCCATACGCTGCCCGGTTAAAGAAACTCCAGCTCTACTCAGTGGCATACCGCCTGCTCAGAGGCGATCTGTGCCTGACGTATAAAGCCAAGTCCAACCCGGAATTAATGGACATGCTGCACCTCAGAAAATCCAAATCCCATCGAGCCACGCTCGAGAGACTTGAACCTCAGCACTGAAATAAATAGGACATGCTGGAGGGACAGATTCATAACCCAGAGGCTCCCTTCACTCTGGAATAAAATCCCAGTCCAGGTTAGGCAGAGTCCCACATTGACTCTCTTCAAGAGGAATCTTGATGAGTGGATGGGAGATCATAGGTTTACCCCGGCTATCACTTCTGTGTCACTGTTAGACAGAGGCACAGTATACTAACCTCAAAAAAAGGCATAGCAAAATTAATTTAAAATGAGTGGTGAAAGCCAAACACACTCTGGCTAGGCTTATAAATGCCCTAGGGCAGATAGCCTAGTATGAACCTATAAGAGATAACAATAAACTGGTGTTAGGCATATTTCTCAACCTCTCCAAGGCATTTGATATCACCTCCCACCCTTAGCTTCTTATTAAACTAACTAAACTCAATCTCTCTGCATCCACTACTCTCTAGTTCTCTAGTTCTCTAGCTATCTTAATAACAGACAGCAGTCTGTTAGATGGCAGACCTCCTGCTCACCTTTCTTACCTATCCAAACAGGAGTATCCCAAAGATCCATTCTAGGCTCCCTTCTCTTTAATATTTTAACTAACTCTATTAAACTATTTTTACTTACTAAACTCTACCTGCTGGCCCTCATTTACACTTTATCTGCTGTCCCTCATCTCTGATCTAGTGCACTGATGATTCTACTCTTATTACCTTCTCTGACAACCCTACCGACCTTCACTCCCTCACACAGACTTCTTTCAACACCACTGAGCACTGGCTAATCAATACCCAACCCATCCTGAACCCTGAGAAAATGAGCTTCTTCTTTTCCTTCCAAAATCTATGCCCAGCCTTAACACTACCTTCACTCTCTCTTCTTTAGACAACTCTGTCGTATGTGCTGACTACCATACCAAACTTCTAGGAATCACCATTGATGAGCAACTGAAATTCAACCTTCATATCCAACAATCCATCAAAAAGACCGATCAAAAACTCGATCTTTTGTACCGAAACACTTTCAGGACTTCACTAGCTCAAGTGTACCTCCCCTGTTGTCTACTGTATGCTTCCCTTATATTTACCCACCTCAAAGCAAATGTTTTAACCAAGCTTGAACAAACCTACAGCCAGATAGCCAGATTTGCCTGTAACCTCCATTACAAATCCTATCACTGCCTTGCCCTTAAACAACTACAGTGGCTTGAATTCCCTCAACTACTCCAGCTTTCTCAGTTACAGATGATACATTCTCTACTCTGCAAACCTGCAGACTGTCCCTCCCTGTTAACCCTCATGTCCCTTTACAAACCTCCTCGATCTCCCCGTAGCACTGAGCAATAGCTACTTGACACATACAGACCTAAAAAAACAATAGGCAGACTACTTTATAAATGCTGTATATCTCAAACATGGAACAAACTCCCTACCAATATATAGGTTCATAGGTTCATAGGTTCATACTAGGCTATCTGCCCTAGGGCATTTATAAGCCTAGCCAGAGTGTGTCTGGCTTTCGCCACCCATTTTAAATTAATTTTGCTATGCCCTTTTTCGAGGTTAGTATACTGTGCCTCTGTCTAACAGTGACACAGAAGTGATACCCGGGGTAAACCTACGATCTCCCATCCACTCATCAAAATTCCTCTTGAAGAGAGTCAATGAGGGACTCTGCCTAACCTGGATTGGGATTTTATTCCAGAGTGAAGGGAGCCTCTGGGTTATGAATCTGTCCCTCCAGCATGTCCTATTTATTTCAGTGCTGAGGTTCAAGTCTCTCGAGCGCGTAGCTCGATGGGATTTGGATTTTCTGAGGTGCAGAATGTCCATTAATTCTGGGTTAGACTTGGCTTTATACGTCAGGCACAGATCGCCTCTGAGCAGGCAGTATGCCACTGAGTAGAGCTGGAGTTTCTTTAACCGGGCAGCATATGGCATCTGTTTGAGCCCTTTGATCCTCTTGGTGAGGTACTTTTGGGGTCTTTCCAATTGCTGCAGGTGTCTGGTAAGGTGCATCCCAAAAGGATATGTCCTATCTAAACTTATTCTCATTTCAAAAGAGAACTGAAGAGCTACCTTGTTAACCCTCCCTCCTGCACCTGTCACCACCCTACCAAACATTTGCTCAATGAATTGTTAGAGCACAACAATTCTCCTCTCTTGACTCTAAAATAACTCTTATTAATACCAATATTGTGGTACCTTAATTGTACTTCTGAGCTATTTTCTACCTAAATCTCATCTTTTCTCTGCCAGTACTACTATACCTCCCACCCCCCTGCATTATTTTAATACTCTACTTTCTTGACTCTTCTAAACTTTATTTCCCACCCCTCTACCTATACTCCTCTATTTAATACCTCCTCCTCTCTACCAACTCAGTTTAATCATTTAAGATATTTTAAGGACTTTTTCTTCTGGTGACCTATTGTAAATCTACATTTTTCTTTGCTATAGGTTTCTACTTCTTGTAATCTTAGGCTGTTGTCTTTGTAGAATTTATATGAATATTTCTTGATTTGTACTCTTATTTCATATATAGCATGAATTAATGTATATAGTTATGTATCCAAATTCACATTATTACAATTTTAACTCTATCATTAGCTCTTTGTGTGGAGCTTTTCTCCTTAGGTCTCCACTGAAAATGTGCCACCAGCCCAGACAAATAAATAATAAATAAAATAAATTTTATTACAATATCCATTTTTCTTACTTCTGTTTTTTGGCTGTTGGCATTGGATGATCCCACCTAATCAGAACTTCTTGAGTATCAGCAATTATTTGTGGTTTATTATTCCAGTGCTTCTCAGCTATGTGTACCTCGGAGTACTTGCACCATCCCTAATGAAACAATCTTGCCACATTACAGAGGTGTAGCTAAGGTGAGTTGAAGGAGGCAGGTAATGCAGGTGCAAAGTGTTATGTTGCATGATGTTGATGGTGCAGTAATGTATTTTCAATTATTACTGAAGTTCTGAAGCAATTTATCTGCAGTATTTTAATTCCTGTAAACTGCTTGTTACATTTGTAGCAAGGATCACACTATAGTTTTAGAGTAGAGGGGATTTGTTTTGCTTCACATCTCTAAGTTGAGGGAAGTCAGTATAGGAGAATAGCATAGGGCACCAGGTAACCTACCTTTGATGCAGGCACATGACTGTGCCTTTCAGTTTACAGAGCATCAGGTATGAGTACATCTCAATCAATGCCAAGATGTGTAACGGTTTGTTGTTGTGTACTACAGAACCTGTATTAGTCTATTGTCTCCCACAACTTCTGTAGGTATTGTAAACCATTATGTATGTAGCTTACTATATTGAGCTGCCATTATTAACCTTTTTATTTTAGTTTAAATTCATCTATCTTAGCCATTCATGTATCAGGTCTTAATCAAGTTTTGGTTGTGCAAGCAGTCCTCTTGTTCAGACCACATTTGACCTGCCATGATCTTCATGATACTGAAATATTAGAGTGCTGCAAGGTGGACAGGGATACATTAGAGAAAACAGTCAACCTCTACTGCCTTCACCTCACCTGAGGTCCCAGGGAAATCATGAAGATCCCATTACATGGGAAACCAAGGCATGTGTAGAATTACATATACAAGCTACAGGCACATTTCAGAGACCCACAGGGGAGATATTGGGATATTACAGGCCTCAACTTCAAGAATATTTCACCTATTTCTCCATGAAGTGTTGCAACATGTAAGGGAGAATAGCAGGTTTCCCTTTACCCCAGGGGGAGAGAATACTACCATGCAACATTTCTATCCCATTGCACATCTTGAGATTCTGGGCAACATAGACTGCACACAAATTCTAATAAAAGCCCTTTCTGGTGAACAGGGAAGGAGGTACATCAACAGAAAAGGATATCATTCAGTCATCTGTTGGGTGGTCTGTAATGCCCAAGAGAGAATCTATAATGTGTATGTTTTCTAGTGTAATATTTTCTAGTGGTGACTTTCCTCAGTAGCATCTAGTTGGGGTTGAAGGTTAGGCACTGGAAACTTAGCTCTTGACACCCATGAGAAACCCACATCGCCCACTGAACAAGGTTACAAAAATGCACATGCCCAGATTAGAAGTATTATAGACTGTGTATATGGCTTGTTCAAATTATGTTTCCTATGTCTAGATACATCTGGAGATGTCCTGCAGAATGACCCAGCCACCTTGTCAAAAGACTGACAGTCTTTGTCTTGTTCCACAATATAATTATACTGAAACAGATGTAACCGGGGCAGTGAGGCCAAAGATTACAGTTTCCAGCATCACAGCCAGGAGACAAAGATAAAGAGTCTGATGAAGAACCAGCATCTGAGGGTGATCCTGGTAGATTCAGGTGTGCACAATATACTATGGCCCTGGCTAGGAGGCAAAGAATAGCACATGCATTCCCTATGGGTCTATATTATATTTTCAAATGTACAGAATGTCGACAACCTTTATATCGACACATATGTGTCAAACGTTCACTTCAGCGAACGGCCACATTATTGATTCCTTTCCAAGGGAAAGACATCAGTTAGCCATTGTTTTAAATCTGCCCTTTTCCCCACTGTAGTGTGATCTCGAAGTTAGTATATTTAGGTAGGGGGTGTGGGGGGCACATCCCCCCCCCACAATGGGGGGTGTGGAGGCCGTTTGCAGAAGTGGCTATTCGACACATGTCGATGAAAAGGTTGTTGACATTCTGTACATTCGAGGATGTAATATAGACTCTTCTCTACCTATTGAAACTTAACAAGCTATGCACATACAAACAGTAAAAGTGATGCATGCAAAATTATCAGCCTTTACTTACCCATGTAATGGTTGTGTTTTGTGATCATAAGAGTCAACTCCAGAAGAGGGAAATCATATCAGCAACATTAACCAAGGTGATAAACCTGTAAAGAAGAGATAAAAATGATTACCCTTATATGCAAGTGTTGCAATTCAGTTATATAAACATGGTTCATCTATACAGAAATGTCAGAGTTAACGTATGACTGATATATGCAGCACACATAGTAATATATTGAAAGGTATAATAAAATGAATTTTCACAGCACATAGTGTACAGCCTGTACATCAAGCCAAAGCAGGCCAATGTCAAAGCAACACTCTCAATGTTAACTCAAATTTCTCAATCATCCACATAGGTACAGAAGCAAGCATCCAACCCTAAGACATAGAAAATTTAACATTAATACTCAAGACAGAAATTAGGAATATGCCATCCACCTGAGCAATAAAACATCTATATGTTGATCAAAAACATGTTTGGCCTGTCCAGTACTATGCATTGTGCATAAAAATTGAGGCAAACCATATCAGCAACTCAGCAACATTAACCAACCTATTTCCCATCCTCACCTACTACCTCTCCTCCATCTATAAACATATCCGCTGTAACCTGCTCTTCTCCACTCTTAATGAAACTAAGTCTACCAAACCCATTTTAATTTCTTCTGCCCCACTCAACTCACAAACACCTCTATCCCACTTAGCTCCCCCTCTTTTTTCCTCTCATTCCACCCTGTAACTTTATTTTTACATTTTATTTCGCTATGCATACCTTTGTACTCTCTATACTCCTGCTATTGCATCTAATCATCTTACTTATTCTCACATCCCCCTACAAATCACTACCTTCCATCCATAAACATCCTACCAATACAAATATAAATGATTTCAAGTACCCAGAAGAAATACTACCAATCTCACCTTCTGTCTTATCAACAAACACCCAACTTCCTAAAATAAAAATACCTCAATCTTACACTCCTAAATCAAAATATAAGACTAAGCTTATTATATATTTCCCATTATCATTAAGATCTAAACTCCATCCCACCTCAGTACTCATTTCTCATGACATTCATCCCAATCAAGGTCCAAACTCTAACTCTTGTCCCACTCTAAACCCCTCTCCCACCTCAGCCTATCTACCCTCATCACACAAACAAACTTCCTTAGCTGAAGCATTCTCAACAAAGTCTCCCAGTTTCATGCATGGGTAGCAAATTACTCTCCATATGTTATTGTAGTTACTGAAACTTGGCTTAAACCTCTTAACCTCGATAAACAAATTCTCCTTCCTGGCTATAACATAATCTGCCTTGACCGTACTCACAAAAAGGGAGGGGGAGTGGAGGTAATTTACTCAACCCATCTTACTATTACTCATCATACACAGTCTATTCCATCCTTCTCCCCTGCTGAAATGATTACAGTAAACCTTAAACTTAATAACTATAATACCATTACTATAGTAGCCATTTACATTCCACCAGGTGATAACATCCCCCTGTTGGAAAATATTCTCTCTTACCTCTCCCTGAACATCCCAAATGAAACATTCCTTCTTGGTGACACAAATGTAAATTGGCTATCCCTCAATAACCCAGGATCCCCACACCATATAAACCTATATGGATTTACTCAGTTAATGACTAAACCAACACATATTAACAACACCTTCTCCTCAGGTATCCTCTTAGATTGGATTCTTGTTTCAACCCCCTCTAAATATTACAATCCAGAAACCCTTTCTGACTCTGAGTGACTACTCCCCTGTAAAAGTGCTAAGATATGCACAGTATCTCCCTAAACCACACAAATATATCAATAGACATAATCTCAAAAACTTTAACTCAGAAACATTCAACACCCTTATCTCAAGAGTTCACTGGGACTTTCTCACCCAGCTCCCCTTAGATGCTGCTGTCATAGCCTTCACCTCCACTTTTCTGGATATCTTAAACCCATTAGACCCCACTCCGCAAAATTAAGACAAAAGCAAAAATATTTTCCTGGTTAACTAAATCCACACAAACTCATATGACATCTAGAGATAGGTCCTGTTAAAAACGGCTACATGCAAAAGACCCAGCTCACCTACAGAGATATAAAGAGAAAAGAAATCTAGTAAAAAAGTTTGTTAATGTAGATAAAAAAGAATTCTACAAAAACCCTCCAACAACACTAAAATCTGACCCCAAAACATTTTGGCACACAATAAACCAAATACTTCAATCCTGTAATCCTACTTCACCCAACCCTTGTGCTGACATGTCATCAGTAGAAACTGCCAAAACCTTCAACACTTGCTTCATTGACTCCATATCCAGACTTTTTAATCCCAACAACTCTAATATAAATGCGCTCAAATGTCCAGTTTCCTCCTCAAGCACTAACTCTATAAATACTCTGTCCCTCAAGCCTGTAACCACTGCTCTCATCAGAACACTGCTCTCTAAACTGAAACCTTGCTCAGTTTCTGCTGACAGCATCCCATCATACTTTCTCCAAATAGCTGTACATTCACTAGCTGTGCCCATCTCTATCATTATAAAATAATGATAAAGTGCAAAAAAATATACTTATCAGCCCTATATTTCCAGGTTGTTTCAGACACACTCTCAGTCAGAACACAAGGAGATTCTAATAATGATATGCAGGTTTTACAAAAACATAATGTTTTTATATCAGCAAGACAAAAGCCAAGCCTTGAGAAAATCAGATAACACAAAAGCTGTTGGACCAGTTTTACCAACTTTAAGAACACAACAGCAGTACACTTTCGCCACAGATCAGAAAACCAAATTCTGCCAGCAAATATGTAAGTAATTCAGTCAAGCAAAAATAAAGACATTGCAGATCTCTGAAAAGTTAAAGTGCCAAAAAATGTACTTAACTGTTCAGATTTCTGCAGTCTTTATTTTTGCTTGACTGAATTATTTACATATTTGCTGGCAGAATTTGGTTTTCTGATCTGTGGTGAAACTTTGTTTCTCCCACCCTCCCACTCTATTGCTATTGTGTTCTTAAAGTTGGTAAAACTGGTCTAACAGCTTTTGTGCTATCTGATTGTCTCAAGACTTGGCTTTTGTCTTGGTGGTATAAAAGTATTACCTTTTTGTAAAATATCATATTGTTGCTAGAATCTCCTTGTGTTCTGACTGAGAGTGCTTCTCAAACAATATGGAAATATAGAGCTGATAAGTATATTTTTTGGCAGTCTAACTGTTCAGAGTTCTGACTTTATTTTTACTTGACCGAATTATTAATATATTTGCTGTCAGAATTTTGTTTTTGGATCTGCGCTGAAACTTTTCCCCCCACCTTCCCATCATATTGCTGTTGTGTTCTTAAAATTGGTGGCTTTTGCAGTTGCCTGCCCTACTGTTAATTTGATCTGGGACACTCCCAGTGCCATCTATTTAGCTCTTTCTACTTAATACAGAGATCATTTGGGAAGGCAAAATCCCTTAGTCCCTTAACCTTGAATTATCTTCTGTTCCTGCTCTCTCTCTCTTTTTACTTTATTAAAAAAAGACACTTTATTCAGCTGCTTATATTTTTTCTAATTTGTGTTTCTTCCTACTACTCTGTTACTTCATCTTAATTTGCTTTTTCCTGCTACTTGCTGCCTGTTCTCTAATGTGTTCAACTGCATATTTTCTGTTGTATTTATTACTGCTTGCTTATAGCCTGTCTAAATTGTTAAGTGTTATTCTAAGCTCTTAGTTTTGGTTCAAGCACTTGGACTTTAGGTCCACCTCTTAGCTCTCCCTGGCTTTTCTCCCTCAGATTCTGACAAATATGGATGGACAATTTCCTACAGTTTTTCCTGCCAGTCTGGTTGATATGGGCATCCTGAGACAGTGTAGCAACTGCCTCATGTACACGGACAATCATCTACTACTACCACCTAGAAACACAATTTGTGAAAGATGCAGTTACATTAAGAACCTAGAGCCCAAGCTCTGTCCCACTCAAGCCAAGTATATCTGGCACCAAAAAGGTTGTCAACACAATCAGCACACCTTAAACACCGCCCACACCTACACAACACACACCTACGTGTGCAGAGATCCTCCACATAAACATACCCAAAGGAAACATCCGAATCAAAAACACACACAATCTCCACAGCCCTCCACATCACATAACATGCATAGCCCATACACCTGTGGGTCACAGCCACTAAGGCTTCACCATATACCCAACATATTAGTCATAGGAGACTCCATTGTGAGACACAAAGATATGCCTCTCACCAGGCTGGATAAGGAGAAAGTCATGGTTAGTTATCTGTCAGGCGCCAAAATCCGCCATATCACATATACACACTCAAGTCTCTGAACAACAGGTACTGTTATGACTCTGTCAAAGTCCATGTTGGCATGAATGACGTGAGACGTACCTCTCTGGACTATATGAAGAGAGAGATGATTGAGCTCACTGATTATGTGTCCCAAGCAGGTATGTCTCTAGCCTTAAGCAGCATTCTGCCATCACCTGGAATGATGCCTCAGTACAAACAGAAAATGATTGACTTTAACAATTGGCTTAGTTTCTGGTGTCATTTCAGGGGGATCAAGTACCTGACAGCCTGGGAAGGTATGATCGACAGACCATAATGCTTTGCCAGAGATGGCCTGCATTTGTCTCACCTGGGCTTCAGGCTTCAGGCAAAGGCTCTTGCCTCCCTATAGTGCCTTTTTTAGGAAAAGTGATGAGGTTAAAACTGACAACATCAAAATTTCAACAAAACACAAATTAAAGGTCATGCTACTAAATAGTAGGAGTCTAAACATGAAACTGCAATCATTGCAAGCATTGCTAACCCTGGAAAATGCTGGCATCTGTGCAGTCACAGAAACGTGCTTCAAAGCTGTGGAGATCACCCCAGCCTTACCTGGTTACTCATCCTGTCATACATTCCCACCACAAACTGTGAGCAGTAAAGCCAAAGGAGGTGAAGTTTCAATGTACATTAAAGGCATACACAACTCCAGGGTGGTCAAACAATATGATCCACAGGAGGCACTCCAGGTGCAGTTAAGCATTGACAAGACCTCTATTCAAATCATAGCTAGCTACCAGCCCCCAAATCTGACTCAAGATGCCCAATCCGCCTATTTGGACCTGACTGAATCTATCAAGATTCAACCCTTTGCCCTGATCTTGGGTGACTTTAACTTCCCAAACATAGATTGAAAGAACTACTCATACCAGAAAACAAATGCCCAGAGAGTCCTTGATTTTGTCAATGCAAATGCCTTGGAACAGCTAGTCAATACCCTCACAAGAGGTGATAATATCTTGGACTTGGTATTAACCAACATGAGTAACCACTGCAGCATCCCTATAGCATCATCCTCCCTGGTAAGATCCAACCACAAGGTAGTCACTTTCAAAGTCACCATCTCCCCAACCCCCCTCTAGCTAGGATCCGACATGAAAACTTCTCCAAAGCTGATTTCAGCCTCCTGAGGGATGGTATAAACAGCTTCCAATATCCAAAACTACACCAAAACACTAGATGAGCATTTATATAGATGCATGGAATCAGGAATACCCAAAAGGACTAAATCATCCTCCGCAAGGAAGAGTAAACCTGTGGATATCTACAATAAATAAACTCTATAACAAAAGGAAAAAAATTGCTGTCCAAGACCAAGAAGGAGCAGGTGCCCAGTTGGAAGCAATGTCTCCTTAGCCTGAACAAGCAAATAAGAGCACTAGTGAAATCCTCCAAAACAAACTTAGAGTCCAAATTGGACACATCTGCTAGAGACAATCATAAGGCCTTCTTCACATATGTCTGCAACCTCAAAGGAAGCACCCATATCTGTTCAGAACAGGTTGTCAAGGACACCACATATACAAATACCGTAGATATACCAAACTTGCTGGCTGACAGATTCAGTGAAAACCTTACCCCTCTCTCCTCCCCATCAAGTAAATCAGGACATCCCCAGTACCTGCCCCTTTCCCCTTATATTTAGGGAATAGCTCATCACTGCTCTCTCAAAGGCAAAACATATAGCCTCCATGGGACCTGGTAACATCCTAGGCTGCATCCTATGTGAACTCAGGCAGGAACTGTCAGCACCATTAGTCATCCTATTCAATCATAGCCTGAGTACTGGCTTCATTCCCGCTGAGTGGAGGACAGCCACTGTCATCCCTTTACACAAAGGTGGAGACCGATCTGGAAACTTATAGACCCATCAGCCTAACTAGCTTAACCTGCACTTGATCCCACACTTTTTGGCTTCTTCAAGGGGAGGTCATGTCTGCTAAATTTGGTTGACTTCTTTGAGACAGTCTCCAAAGCCATGGATGAGGGGAAGACAGTGCACACCACATACCATGACCTGACCAAAGACAGTGCACACCACATACCATGACCTGACCAAAGCCTTAGACACTATTCCCCACTTGGGCATAATAGATAAACTCTCTCAACTAGGCCTCAATCCATATGTTAACAGATGGGTAGCAAACTGGCTCACTGATAGAATCCATGTAGTCAAAATAGGGGAAGCCACCTCCAACAGTTGACTCGTAACAAGCTGCATACCCCAGGGTTCAGTCTTGGGGGCTCTGTTGTTTGGGATATGCAAGCTGGGGGCTGTCATCAATTCCCTTAGTGATGTGCACATCCTCCAAGAGGGTCTCACTCAGACAGATGACTGGTGCCAGACACATGGCCTCAAGCTGAGTACCAAAAAAATGCATCATCATCCTATTTGGGGAGAGTGATGTCCCCACAAATTATGACATTGATAACAACATACTAAGCACTCAATCTGTCATGAGGGATTTGGGCACCCTGGTTGATAGCAACGTGACTTTTGACCACCATGTTGCTTCCATTGTACAGAAAACCTTCTACATGGCCCATCTCATCCAAGAACAAGGAGGCCATAACATCCCTGTATACTTCCCTTATAAGGCCCATTATTGAGTACAACACCCCTTTTGGCATGTAGCTCGCAAAGCACATGAAGCAGCTGGAGAGACCACAGAGGTTCCTCACATGGAGAATCTAGGGCCTCAAACATCTACCATACACAGATAGGCTAAAAGCCCTATCCCTCTTCTCAGTTTCATACAGACTCCTCAGAGGTGACCTCTGCTGGCATACGAGGTGATCATGGACCCCACCTTGATGGGATTGCTGCATATCCACAAGTCAAGCTCCGCTAGAGTAACCCACATGCGTGGCCTAACCCTGGTCTGTGACATCAACAAGACTTGTTAGCAGGACAGATTTGTGTCCCAGAGACTCCCCATCTATGGAATACACTCCCTCTCCACATCAAGCAGGGTACCTCTTTACCCCTTTTTAAGCACAACCTGGGTAACTGGATGGGAAACAGAAAATATACCCCTGGAATTCTACCTGTGTCCCTGCTGGACAGGGGTATTGAGTGCTGATTTGTCTAAACATGGGCTAAACTCTTGTCTGGGCTTATAAGGGCCTCAGGGACAATAGCCCAGTAATGTCCGAGGATCCTATGATCCTACAACAGGTAGCTGAGTAAGAAATGATTAGATATATACTCAGTGCATCAGGCATAGGCAACCCTAACTCACAAAGAAATGTTCAAAGCACAGGGCACAGCTGTCAGTTGTGTGTCTGTGGGGGAGTTGTTACAGGAAAGCAAGCCTATGACATCAAATACATGTGTGTGTGTGTGTGTGTGTGTGTGTGTGTGTGTGTGTGTGTGTGTGTGTGTGTGTGTGAGTGTGTGTGTCTGTCATATGTGTGAGACATCAGGTTAGCATCAAGTATCCATTATCAAGGCCAATAGCAACAAATATAAATCATTCAATATGAATGATTTAGATACATGTGTGTGCATGAGGTCATATGGTGAAGATTAGTTGTACTGCGTGCGGATCTGTAGGAACACAGTCAAAACATCTAAACAGTTGTGCTATCACTATACCTTAGCATTCTGGACAAACGAAAGTCATGTATGGTCAGGGATTCAGTTCATAATTACTACCCTCAAACATGCAAACTATCTCTGTCAGGAATTGCACTACTAGTTCCATGACCCTGGCTAGTAGTTGGGGGGCTATGTAAATGTGAACAATGTCTGCTGGAAGAAATCTCATCCCAACTTCAACCACAAGCATGACCTTGTGGACTACCATATCTGGGTGTGGATACCTCAATCCCTGATAGAGTAGTGGAAGTAGTGCCACTGGGGTTGTGGGACCTAGCTCAGCCATATTGGCTAACACCTAATGGTTTTGAGGCTTTTCAGCCACATGGATGCTGACCTTCACTCAACATACATTCCATTTTAGACTCTGTACTATCCAGTGCATAATTCATCCAGATTGTGTACTTACTCAAACAGTTCAGGCAGTCATGCAGTACTCTGATTATGACTTTTGAATCCCTTTGGGAATTTGCCTGTATCTGCACTACAGCCCTACACATACTTTGGGTGGCACAAATATCAAAAGGAGGGTGAAAAGCTTGCCTTTACAGAACACCTCTACTAACACCCCTATATAGTATTTCACATTCACAATGGCTAGGTGTAGACTACCAGCTCTGCAAGTGGAATAACCACACTACCGGGATCAATTGTGCCACCCTCAACCTGTCCTATCTCAGATGGCTCAGTGTTATGTGTACGCATAGGCATATTTACTGTATCCAAACTCAGCGACGGGGATGTGGGATCCACAATCTTCATGTCAGATTGACCCTCTCGAGTCCCCAGACTGTGCCTTCACATCAACACCATCATCATCATCAGAAGTCACTGATACTTCAATATCAGGCTGTAGGAGCTTCCCTGTGCTCATTGTGCAGGCTCACCTGTAACTACAGCAATAAAACACAGCAAAAAGGAAAATACAGGAAAAACTAATCAGATGTATCCTACATAACCCTGTGTTAAGCAATACTAGATGCAAGTGCAATTAAAAATGTCATTAAGGTACAGTCGTTTAAATGAATACAATGAGTCATGCAAATGAGTACAGCTAAAAAATGGTATGCCTATACCATTTTCAGGTGGTTGTGAAGATGACACATGAGAAGCAACACTACTAATATTATCTCTATTCTCCCTCCCTCCCTGTCTCTCTCTGTCCCTAGCTCCCTTATGTTGTGTGTGTGTGCGTGTGTGTGTGTGTGTGTGTGTGTATATCTATATATATATATATATATATATATATATATATATATATATATAGCATAACTGGAACATCAGAAATTTTCGGCACCTACATCCAGCATGGCACTAAGAGACCCCCCCCCCCCCAATGAACCACCTAAATCCCTTGCAATGAAAAGGAACTCCTCCATCTCAGTGCTCTCATCTGTAGCCCTGGTTCTTGTATTGGCCTCCTTCATCATGTTGCTGGCCCAGTGCCCGATGCTGCAGCTGTCGTCATGGCCATGGCCACCCACAGCCTTCATATCATTGATTACCTGCCAACAAATATGGTCATGGAAGAGCTTGTCAGCTATGACTTTCAGTAAGAACAATGAGACATGTTGATGGAATACCAGTAGTTTAACCTCATTCTCAGCATCTGAGAAGGCAGGTTTAAGTGGCCAAGATTTTGAGGTGCCACAAAAAAAAAAAAAAAAATATATATATATATATATATATATATATATATATATATATATATATATATATGTATGTATGTATGTATATATACATATATATATATATATATATATATATATATATATATATATATATATATATATATATATATACATACACAGCTTTTATTTGTCAGAAACAAATATGCAGTTATGCAGATATCTGTTAAAAACATGTACATAACTGATCCTATATGAATGTACACGACTAAGACATTACTGTACACCTCCGACAATAACATAACTGAATAAGGATGAAAAAGCATTTAGTCAGGAATATCTAACATCATATTATTTTATTTATTGACATTTGTTTACTGGGAAAGTATGACTTGATAATGAGTATGCATTTGTTATGGAGTCCTAAGGTTAAAAGTTCCAGAAAGTTAAATAATATCAAATACAACAGTAGTGTAGATTTAACTAAAGAAAATCATATATAGATACAATTTAACAGTGGGATACATAGGATACAATAAAGCATAAAGAGATAACTGTGCTGTAATAATAAAAAAATAAATAAAAATGACAAATATAAAAATCTGTGTATGCAAACAGTATTAGAAGTGTAGTCCATTATGCTAGGAAATTAAAAAATATATGCAAAAAAATGCGTAGTAATCCCCTTTGGAAAAAACAGAGTACCCTCAAACTACAACATAGGAGGTAATCCCCTGAAATCTGAAGAAGAAATAAGGGATCTAGGGACCCAAGTAGATAGTCAGCTTTCTTTTGATAACCATGTTGCCAAAGTGTTTAGAAAATCCTTCGATGTGACCCATCTGATCATGAAGGGGTTCGCATCAAGATCTAAGGATGTAATGGTGCCCCTCTACTCTTACCTCATCAGACCCATTATTGAGTACAATGCATCAATTGGAATGTACCTGGCTAGACATCTCCAGCAGCTGGAGAGACCACAGAGATACCTAACCAAGAGGAGTACTGGCCTCAAACAGTTGCCCTATGCAGCACGATTGAAAAAGCTAAGACTGTTCTTTGTTGCATACCGCTTTCTCAGAGGCGATCTCTGTCTAACGTACAGAGCCATGTCCATCCCAGAATTGTTGAACATGCTCCATCTTAGCAAAACCAAATCTACTCGAGCTACACACTCTAGGGATATAAACCTCAACACAACAATGAATAGAACATGCTGGAGAGATAGATTCCCTTCACAGAGACTTCCCTTACTATGGAACAGGGTCCCGATCTACATAAGACAGAGCCCCTCACTATCACTGTTCAAGAGCAACCTTGATGAGTGGATGGGTAACAGAAAGTTCACACCGGGGATCACACCAACAACACTACTAGATAGGGGCCAAGGGTACTAGCTGCTAGTACAAGGGTCTAGGGAACTACTAAAGGGGCGGTGAATACTGCACAACATGGCTGGGCTAATATATGCATTCTGGCAGATAGCCCAGTACCAACCTATGAACCTATATAAAAAAAAAACAAAAATAGATTTGTCCCCCTATGAATGGGGATAGGGCAGGTGTTGAAAGGTACATGTAAACAGTATGATGAGCAGTTGGTATGAATGTCAGGCATTTGTTGATGTAGCTCATATAGTCATGAATTACTCAATAATTCCTTGAGATAGGACTTTAATACTTAGAGGCTATATATAGTTCCGACTGAATTTAGAATATAGTTCCATACTTTGGCTGTGCATATTAGTACAGATGTTGTCCCATACTTTTTTGGTTTACAGATTTCAAGCAGGTTTTTGTCTTGAGAGGGCAGAGGGTCATTTGGAAGATAGTGTAGAAGTACAGAAGAGATAGAAGGGCAGGTAGAGGTAGTATTTTATGGGTTAGAAGAAGCAGTGTATGGGCTAGCTGATGAGGGGATTCTAAAGAGTTAAAAGCACATAATGCCAAGCAGTGGTGTACTTTATGTTGTAGGTTAACTGCAAAGCATTACCAATGACTAATATGTATGAAATGACAATTGTAGAAAACATTTGTTTTCTTTATTCAGACATATGTTAATGCTAAGGACATAAGCAGAACAAACTTTATGTATGTAATGCAAGGCAATGAACCTTAATAGTAATTGTTAAATCCTCCTTACAAAAAGAACTTTGCAAATTGTAGACACCACTTAGGTAAGTAATGAAAATTGAAGAACCTGTATGAAGCAACCCTTCCCCTCCACTCTACACAAATGTGAAGGACACAGCCTCCTTCTGATGGGGAAACAGTTGTTCATGTCTGCCATATACAACAGTCATACCATATAATATTTGCTGAAATGTGCTTTCACATTGCTACTTCTAATATACGTTCATCAATGTGTTCACATTTTCAGAGAAAAGTTGCTATAAAGACATCTAATATTGCATTATTCCAGTAAGAACTTCTATACATTCTATACCAACACTTATGGGCAAAGTGCGGACATTTCTCAGTTTTCTATTAAAAAAATAATAACATCAGTATGTGTAACTGTTACCTGTCAAAAGCATAACATACATTGACAGGGTTTGTGGTAATGTTTGACAACATTAATGTAATTTCAGTAGTTAAACCGCTGTTTCTGAAGATGATTATATAATGAAGATTTACCCATGGTTGGTGTGGTTTAATCACGAGGGCGAAGCCCGGGTGATTTAATAAAGCCAACCATGGGTAAATTTCAATATACCACAACCGCAATGTCAGTTATTGCTATTATACAATGACATTATTTAAGAAAAAAAATACTTACTTTCCTTAAATAATGTCTTTGTATAATGGCGCATTACTGTTCTTCCGGTGGTATATTTCTGCCTTGTTTTTATGTACTGCACATGCGTATGGGACTTGTGCTCCAACACTTAACGCAGTACATCAGGGCTGTGAAGAGGTAGCAATGGAGAAATGAAGATCTCCGTTGCTTCTTCTTCTTTGTTATCATCAATAACAAAAAAAAAAAAAAAAGAAGCTGAGAGACTTTTTATGTTAGGGAGAGTTGGGACAGACAAAATAA
Organism: Protopterus annectens; assembly: GCF_019279795.1. Lineage (NCBI taxonomy): Eukaryota > Metazoa > Chordata > Ceratodontiformes > Protopteridae > Protopterus > Protopterus annectens. The sequence continues at coordinate 805,269,047 of NC_056729.1, forward strand.
AAGGATAATCAGGTAAGATTTTGAAGTTTGTAGAACATACCTGATTATCCTTTTATTGCTGTCTGTGCCATCTCCCAAACGTAAAATGTCTTCCGTTTTTGTTTTGTATTAAAAAAAAAAAGTAAAAAATAAAAAATATGAGATATACTAACAGGAAAAGGTCCGGCAGACCGGACCTTTTCCCATTGGTATATTCTTGGATTTACAGCGGGCATGCTGATTGGGCTGGACAATCAGCGTGCTCATTTTTGAATGCCAATGACCAGTCATTGTATAATATAGCAATAACCAACGCCATTGGTGTGGTATATTGTAGATCAATACCTCTGGACACGATGAATATATAAATCAGGTATCATCTGATTATCATTCATGAATCATTCAATCTACTTGAAGTACTGAGCAGGTAAACATGGTCTAAGGAATGGCATGATGCTGTGCACATGCCCTAGCAGCACAAGAGTATGTATTGAGAAATGGTCTAGCTAATGGCTTGCTGGTATGCTTCATTAGTATTCATGCACAGATAATTAAATGTTTAACACCCCTGCCACTTTGATATATCCTTACTGAGAGAGTATCAGGGAGAATAGACTTATAAAAAGGTTTGTGATTACATTGACCAAGTTTATGAATATATGCTTAAGAGGTAACTGTGCCTCTGAGGAAAAAATAAGTTTCTGCAAGTAACATCAAGTGGATAAAACTTAAGCACTCAAAAATGAAAAGTTCTAAAGAATTGCAAGTTATAATGCAGTGTTACAAACACATCGGATGACAGTACTGCTCATAAAAGAAAAGTAAGAACACATCTTTATGTTGCATACAATTGTTTGTACTGTGACATGATTTATTAGCTTAACTGGTGCAAAGATCACAATCATCCAGACATCTACTGTGAATTGACTAAGGACAAATGTGAGAAAATAGGTATAATGTTCCCTTAATGTAAAAGCTTGAATGTTTGTGCTCCACTTTGGCAATCTCTTCATATCTATATTGATGTGTCAAGCCCTGTTAATCTTGTCAATGTTTCATCCTAATGCCATGGTTCACGGTTCATATCTAGGGAAGGTGATGTGTGTGTGAAAGTAGGGATCTCTAATGTCCATATTTTCATGGTAGAACACCTCAAAGTTACACCCCACAGAGACAGTTTTTTTTTTTGCATCATCATTTGCATGATGGTTGTCATTACACAATGGTGACTGTTATGATGTCACAAGCAGTGAACTATAATTAACTTCCCAAGGCAAAAACTAAAACATTTAATTTGGAATACTGTCAGTAGGACAAATGAGACTGGCAGCAGTGCACGTCAGTCAGCACACTGGACTATACTGAGTTAAGACAATACACCTGTTATGTAACTTTTTCTATGACTCAGTATGTTAATACAGTAAGGTATGGGTAACACCAATAACATAAGGTTTGGTTACAGCTTTTAGTGTTTTGAAGTTAGTATTTATACTTAAGGAAACATCTGTGTCTTGTAACCTGAACTTCTGATAATAGTAATAGCACATTTTATATGCATGATGTAATAAATGTGGCATGACTAAAGTGTTTGGAAATACAATCATCAACATAATAAATGTGGAAATAGGGATTATTAATCCAGGTCATTTGATATATGTCAGAACTAGTAATCATTATGTTAATAAATTTCATTTAAAAAGGTATAATTTTTACTTGTATATGCTGTGTACAAAATGAGCTTACGTAACCTTCTGTGAGTCCCCTTCCTCAAGACATGTAATTATTTGAAGGCATGTTGATATGTAACAGAAATGCAATTCATCATGTGGCAAACACTGCTAAAAGATTGAATATGACAGGGTAGTACTGTAGGCACTGGGTTCAGTGCAAGATATTTTAGAAGGATACCACTTGACTAAATCAGCAAACTGCTTATTTATTTATTTATTTATTTATTTATTTATTTTTATCCTTTTTGTGTTTTTTTAATCTTTTGCCTTGGTTCGATGCTTGTCAACATGCACCAATGTAGAGTAACAGTAAATGGTGTTTCACATAATATGGCAAAAACTGAAGATTTTAATTTTGACTACAGTAGTCTGATTATTGTCACACAAATATAATTAACTCCACTATGCTATTGAAATACTGACTGATGATGCTATTGTGAGACAATTACTCTTACATGTAAATTAGGCTGGATGTAATGTACATTTTATGGGATGTTATACATGTCATTACTGTGATGAAGCCTGATGCCTACATTCCCCTTTGGTTCAATCTTTTGTCACTGTCCCTTCAAATAAATAATTTTTACAATTTAAAGTATGATTTCTATGTGGTGTGTTCAGATACTGCTCAGGAATGTAAATTGCATTTTGCATAGTGTCAGAGGTTCAAATCTAGAAGTATGTCAAACATTATTTTGTTTTTTTTTTTTCATATTAATACTATATGTGTACATGTTGGCTACATGCTATTAACCCAATATTATTCAGCTTAATTCTTATTCATGTTTCAACTCTCCTACTCCTGTTTGCTCCCTATTAGAAAAACTGTATTGTACAAAGCATGACAAAATCATTCTCATGACAATCTTAAGAGTGACACAATACAATGATGACCAGAAATGACCCATAAACAAACACAGTTTTTATGTCTCTCTAATCCCTCACTGTCTTTCTCTCTCTTTCTCCCTTCTGTTTCATCATATTTAGTACTCAGTATTTGTGTGATGCCTGGCATCAAGCTACAGCTTTAACTGACAACAGATGACAGTTCATGTGTTATGGAAAAACTGATGAGTTTTAGCTTTGGCTATATCAATGTGCTGCTCCTCGCACTGCTGTGCCTAGTTGTTGCACTATGGAAAGAAAGAATGATGGCAGTATGAGCAGGCAGTTATTATCATAGTTAGAACATGCTGCAGAGTTGTGTGTTTCCATTATAAATACTGATATGAAATATGCTGCAGCAAACTCCCTTGTTTCATACTGTTTCCATAGTCCCATCAAATGTGTGTTTTCTCACCTGATATTTGCTTTGCATTGACATCTGTGGTGTGATCAGCTAATGATCACATTGCTACACTCTCAGTGCAGATTGCCAGGTGTTTGAATCCATCATCAGGTATAAATTTATGAACATTATCATTTCTCTTTAAATTTTTTTCCCATTGAATTTATGGATAAATCTGTTATTCCACTAATATTCTTGGTCCCTTATGTGGTAGATAACCATCCCAAACTTGCTCATACCTTCCCAGCAATAAGTGCAAGGTATTTAGTCAAATCAAGGATTTATACGGTATCAGTTATACAACACTAGGAGCATTTATAAGTCTTGCTGCTGTATAAACAGAAAGTGGTAGGATTAAATCTGATATTGTTAATCCTCGTTCATTCCGTATGCATGGGTATTGGTTCTGACCTCGGAACCGAGCCGGCCATTTTCCAAGCTCGCGTCAGCTTCAAACTCTCGAACTAAACTCTTACCCACAATCCCCCTCTCCCTGTTACTTCAGATTTCATTTGCCACATTGCCATTCGGCCGTGTCAAGCTGCTTCTCTTGAGCTAAGTACAGTTATTTGTTGTTAAATAGCAATTTATATTACTTTTCTGTCAGAAAAGTTTCTATTTCGTTGTCTCTTACCCTATCACATCTAGCAATCATATTTTCTTGAGGTTTTCTTCTCTTTTCTCTACCTTTTTACTGCAATGTATTCTCCCCTTAGCATTGTTGGTAATCTTTGAAAACTTTTCAAACAGAACTTTGTTGGAAAGGAAAAACAAGTTGTTTTGTTGCTGAGGGGACTTCTTAAATCTCCCTTTTCAGAGGCTATTTCTGGGTCGGAGGCATCAACCTCTCCTAGAGCCCATAAGAAAATCTTGGATGTTCCTACCAAGGCTAAATCTTTGCCTTTGTCCCTGGCTGGGGACTACTGCCAACCAAAACATAAAAGGCTAAAGTTTTGGCTCCGGAGCTCACTCAGTCAGCTCTAGTGCTTTCGGTGCCTAGACCTTCGCACCGAGGCCTTCAGCTCCATTACTGATCTCGGCTCCATCTTCTCCTGCAGCCTTCACAATATCGGCACTCAGGGGCTCCTCGGTTCAGACTATTACCACTGTATCGGCACCAACCGATCAGTCGGCACAGACCTTGACCACGTTGGCTCCGACATCTTACTTGGAACCAACACCTTTATTGTTGACTCCAGTTTTGTCGGTTCCAGCTTTAGTACTGACAACCACTTCGGCATAGATCCCTGTGTCGGTGCAGACCATGACCTCGGCACCGATGACTTCTTTGGTGCAGACACCCGTAGTCCAGTTTCTCTCAGCACCGTTGTTCGTGGTGCAGACTGGTGAGATGGGCACCGAGTTTGCCTCTTCTGTGGACAGGCTTGTTTCTCTCTCAGACTCCGTGAGGTCCACTAGAAGCCTTTCTGAACAAGATGTGTTGCGTCTTGTGGATCAGGTGCTCTTGGCCAGAGGTATCCCACCCCCCAGGAACTATCCTTTCTTAGGAGGTGATCACCCATCTCTAAAGACCCCCTCTTATTCTCCTCCTTCATTGTCTTTGAAGTCCATGGATATAGCGCAGTCTTCCCCTTCTGTGGCTCCATTTATGGATCTCACTAAGGAACCACAGTTGCCTTCATGGCAGGAAAGTTTTGCTATGACCCTGGATGTCAGTTGTGACACGCATAGTTTGCTGCTCCACAGCCATACAGGGACTCCAGGTCAGCAGGCTGAGCCACTTAGGGAAGGGGTGACCCCTGTCCTAGACATTCACTCCTCTTCAGGCGGACCAGCCTTCCAACTGATGGAGAAGGCTTTCACTGCTGCAGGTGATACTGGACTGTCTATCCCTCCACCCTCCTCTGGTACACTGGTTTCACAAGTCGCACCGAGCGGACACCTGCAAAGGCCTCAGGACATATTCCTACAGGAAACCCCTTTTCCGCTGTGGAAGTCCACCGGAAAAGTTTGTGTAAGAGGAAGCGCATGGACTCCAGAGAGGAGTCCCTCACTGAAGACACAGATTTTGATGAGGCGGAAGGATCCCCTCGGTCACCCTCTGAGGTATCCATTGGTGATATCCTCGAAATCCTGACTGGCAGTTCTCTTATCCAACCTCTGAGGAATCTGTGTTCCTGCAGGCCTTTCACACCCAGCCTCCTATCTCCTGGGTTAATCCACCTGCCGATGAACTTGTCCGGCTTATCGTGCAGCATGCTTGGAAGGCTCCTGACACCATCAGAGCTATTCCCCAGAGGCCAGATAAGATTTTGTCCCCTCCTGCTATGGATCCCCATTGGTCAAAAGGTCTTCCTGTGGATGCTTTGGTGGTAGCGGCTGCAACAAAAAAGGATCTGGCAGAAGATGAATGCCAGACTGTCCATCCGCCTAACAAAGAGTCCCGGAAACTGGACAGGATAGGGAAGCACACCTTTGCATCAGCAACCTTTACTATCAGGTCCCTGAATTATATGGCACACTTTACAAGGCTTCAAAGGTATCTGATTTTTGAGCTCTCTGAAACCTTGGCTGGTGCCTTGTCTGATGAGGTCCGTGACAAATTGGCCTTTCAGCTGGCCAGCATTGAGTCAATATCTAACTCCTCCATGCGACTGATATCTCACGCATCAGAAGGAGCAGCTAGAGCAGCGGGTTCAGCTGCGGTCTTGAGACAACACGCCTGGATGCGCTTCTGCACTTTCACGGAACCCTTTAAGGCTTTGTTTCTAAACACTCCCATTGAGGCCTCCTCATTGTTTGGACCCAAAGTTAAAAACGCACTGGCCAGATGTGAACAGGACGGTAAGACCCTTTCTGCCATAGGTATCTGTTATTCTTCCCCTCAATGTGCTTTTTCTGTAAACCAAAAGAATGGGAAGATATAGTTCAAGAAATCTCAGGGTCCTTTCTGTGACACACAGGCTGACTTCTCCCCTAGAGGCAGAGGGGGAAACTCACAGGTAAGACGCTCCTTTCGGGGCAGAGGGGGTCCGCGTAACCAGGGTTCCAGGGATTTTTTCCCTGGCCAATCCTACCAGCGCTCCTGAAGAGCAGCCCAACTCCTTTGGTTGGGGGACGTTTCTCCTTGTACCCTTCTGCGTGGCTAACCATCACCTCCGATTCTTGGGCACAAAGGATTATAATGAAAGATTATCATATCCACTTTGATCCTTGTCCTGTCTCTTCAAAAAACCTTCCTGATGTTCCACCCAGTCAAAGGGAAGAAGCAGCACTAGAGGTAGAAAAGCTGCAAAGAAAGAGAGTCATCCAAATAGTCCCTCCAGACCAGATAAGATCTGGATTCTGCTCAAGACTATTTTTGGTGCCAAAGAAAACCGGGGACTGGAGACCAATTTTGGATCTCAGTGTATTGAACAAGTTTGTGAGAGTTGAAAAATTCCGGATGGCACAATACAGTCTATCCTCCTGCTTTTGGAAAAAGATGATTGGATGTGCGTGATAGATCATCAAGATGCGTACTACCACATAAAAGTGGACAGGCCATCAAGAAGATTTCTGCGTTTCCATGCGGGAGCCAGTCACTACCAGTTCAGAGTACTGCCCTTCAGACTCTCTACAGCCCCCAGAGTGTTCACAAAGTGCATGGCAGTTGTCACAGCTCACTTGCGACTTCAAGGATTCTAGGTGTTTCCATACCTAGACAACTGGCTCATTTCTGCCCCCACCAGACATCTACTGGAAGAAGCCCTGGCATACTCTCTCCTCACTGCACAAAGGCTAGGCATAACCATAAACTGGCAAAAATCCAATCTCACCCCATCTCAGTCGACAGAATTCATAGGGGTTATCTTGGACACAAAGAACTGCAGAGCTGCCATTCCAGAGCACAGAATTTTAAGGATAAAGCAACAATTGATTCCAATCCTTTAAGGGAGAAATCCACGGCTCACTCGGTTCTACAGCTGTTGGGTTCCATGGCAGCCTCCATCACCATTGTACCTCTGGCCAGGTTTCACATGAGGCTTCTACAATGGCTACTGCTTACCCAATGGTATCCCTTTCAGCATCCTCTTTCAGCCATGAATCGAGTAACCCACAGGTTCAAACAGGATTTAAATTGGTGGATGACACACAATCTGTCACAATGGTCTCGCCCCTTCTCCCCCCAGGAACCCAAGGCCACAGTGACCACGGACGCCTCCCTGATGGGGTGGGGGGCTACATCAGGGACAGATAGTCCAAGGCACTTGGTCTGAACTGGAGGCCCATCTGCATATAAATGTTCTAGAGCTGAGGGTGGTGCTTCTGGTGTTGCAAGCATTCCATCCCCTGCTGCCATCTGGGACAATTGCAATTCAATCAAACAACATGGCAGTGGTCTGGTACATCAACAAGCAAGGTGGAACCAAATCTTACCCCCTTTGTCGAGAGGTCATGAGGATATGGCAATGGGAGATGGCTACCTACCGTTTTCTTCTAGCAATGCCCATTCCCGGGAGTTCCAACGTGATAGCAGACAGACTCTGCAGGTAAATTCTTCAACCTCATGAGTGGTCCCTGAATACCTTGATAGTGGCGGAGATCTTCCACTGCTGGGGCCGTCCTTGTTGCAACCTCTTTGCATCCCCGAACAACTACAAATGCAGCAACTACTTTGCCTTGATTCCCCCTATGGGACAGTCACCCAGGGATGCTCTAGTCCATGATTGGCCCTCGGGGCTTCTTTATGCATTCCCACCCTTTCCCTTCATTCCCCAGTTTCTGAAGAATGCCCGTTGGTTGAAGAGCAAGGTGGTCCTCATAGCACCATATTGACCTCGACAGATTTGGTTCCCCTTCCTTTGGCCTCATCTACTAGATCGACCATGGATTCTCCATCCAACCCCGGAATTATTACTTGTGCATGTTTTAATAGTTTGTTGTACTTAACATATGATGAGTTCACTGTGATGACATCTAAACATTATATTATGTAAATTATGTTTGCCATCCAATGAATTATACTTTCAAATTATGTACAGTGGTGAACATTTTGACACATACTTGCTGAGTGGTATTAAGTAGTGTACATTTTTCTGTTTGACATGTATTTTGTTATGTATACTGCACATTGTCCAGGTACTAGGAAATATTGACAATGACACTTCATACAAGGAAGATTTGCATGCAATGATGCTAAGCTGACCAGTCAGGAATGTTTGGTTGTCACTACACTGTTTTGCAACTATGATTATCATCCATCATTGACATAGTGACAATGCTGAACAGTTACATCTCACTCACACTACCATAATGTGCATAACTGAAAGGATATATAACTTATCTAAGTTCTTGTGATCAACAGAATGCTAATTTTTCTCCATGTCAAGACACAATACATTTCCACCCAAATATGTGATGCACAATATCTATTCTTCAGCACACTGATGTGTTGTTCAACTTTACAAATGTGCAGTATCTCGAACTTAAAGTCAGACTACTCTTGTGGTGATTACGGTTGCTACATTGTACTCTATATTGTATAACTAGGTAATTACTGCATTGTAATCCAGCAGTGTCTGACCAGCATACTGTGTGTTTGTGAATGTGTGTTTGTATGTGTGTGTCTGTGTGTATCTAGTACTAGGTAGGACTGGCTTCAGCCACAGATCACATGTGTACACTTTCACTCAGCAGAACATTTATACTGGCTGCTCCATCAATTTATTTCCCTTTTAACACAAGCAATTGTTCTGCCACACATTGATGATGTTATCCTTTCAAATGTGCACTATCTCAGTCTTATAGACAGACTTTTCCTTTGGCATTTGCAGCTGATACAATGTGCTTTAAACTGTGTAACAAAATAGGTAGGTAGTTTGAATCCAGCAATGACTGACTAGTGTGTGTGTGTGTGTGTGTGTGTGTGTGTGTGTGTGTGTGTGTGTGTGCATGTGCATGTGTGTGCACATGTGTGTGTGTGTGTGTGTGTGTGTGTGTGTGTGTGTGTGTGTGTGTGTGTGTGTGTGTGTGTGTTTATGTAATGCTAGGTGGGAATGGCTTCCAACAAAGATCACATATGTAAACTTCCACTTAGGAGAAATACATTAGAGAAATACATTATAAAACATTGAAAATACATTAGGAGAAATTACACTGGGAAAGGTCTCCCTATCAATTTCTTCTCCTTTCTTCTCCTTTTAACCCAAGCAACTGTTCTGCAACACACTGATTACATCATCCTTTCAAATATGCATGTAAATAGACTTATCCTGTAGTGTTTGTGGTTGATACTATGTACTCTACAATGCATAACTAGATAGGTAGGTCATTCAAATCCAGTAATCATTGACTAGTATGACTGTGTGTGTGTGTGTGTGTGTGTGTGTGTGTGTGTGTGTGTGTGTGTGTGTGTGTGTGTGTGTGTGTGTGTGTGTGTGTGTGTGCGTGCGCGTGCGTGTGTGTGTGTGTGTGTGTGTGTGTGTGTGTGTGTGTGTGTGTGTGTGTGGGTGTGTCTAATGCTAGGTGTGAGTGGCATCACATATGTACACTTCTACTGAGGAGAAAAACATTACAAATACATTGGAAATACATTAGAAGAATTACACTGGGAGAGGTCTCCCCTATCAATTTATTCTCCTTTTAACCCAAGCAAATGCTCTGCAACACACTGATTACATCATCCTTTCAAATGTGCATGTAAATAGACTTATCCTGCACCACTCATTTAATAAAGAGTAGCATGGCTAAAATTTAGATCCCTCTAAATATTTTTTTTTGATATATGACTATCTAAGGCCTTCCTCAGTTAACTTCTTGAAATGTGTCCTTTCTGACACCTGTATATTACTATCGCCTGTGGAAGACAGATTTAATAACCAGTTCTGTAGATTGCTAACCATGATAGGCAGGGGGTAGAATCTGGAAAGGTCATAGGTTCATAGATGTTTGCTAGGCTAACAACCACAAAGGCCTTTTTAAGTCTATCCATGCATCCCAAATCTTTGACAAGCTTTCGTATGCTTGATATGTGTATACAGAGGCATGGGAGATGAATCATTTACAAGCAGTGACCTTGGAAATGAACCATTTACAGGCTGGTTGCGTACATTAGAGACACAGGTGCCAAACCAGGGAGGGCATTCCTGTTCCTCTTCCAGTTGTCCAAGTTACACTTGAATTAGGTTAGGGAGAAACTCTGTTTCACATAAATGGGCCCTATTTATATCACAGGCAATGTTTAAGTCATTAGAAAGGGTAATTCTTGTTCTGCTTTTTTTTCCCTATGGATATACAGAAGGTCCATCAGGGTGGAGTCGGATAATGCTTTGTATGCCAGGCATAGATCTCCCCTCAACAGCCTGTTGGAGACAGAACACAGGGATAGGGTCTTGAAGTGGTCTGCATATGACATGTTACTTATGCCCTATAATATTTTAGCGAGAAACCATTGTGGACTTTCCAGTTGGTGGTTCTGCCTGGTTAGTATATACCAAGGGGTACATTGTACTCAGTGATAGGTCTGATGAATGCTGAATGCAGTGAAACAATGACTTGCTTGGTCCTAGATGCCATACCTTTCTTCATAAGTTGCACAACATAGAATGATTTTCTTACTACTTTAGACACACGTTAGTTAAAGGCTAGATTGCTGTCTGTGTGTGTCCCCAAGTCCCTGACTACTGGGTCAACTCTAAGGGGTGTGTTGTTAATATGAGAGTTGCCAGGGGTGGATAAATTACCTAAGGATACTATTATGCATTTATTTGCATTTAGTTTTAGTCCATGGCTCTGACACCAGTTATTTGTCTGTGTCAGAACTTTCTGGAGAAAATTTGTGTCAGTAGGGGATTGTATGACTGCTCAATTTGCAATCATTTGCTTATTAAGTCAGTCAGAGGCCATTGACATTGACCTTAATTTCAGAAGAGTAAATGCCAAAAAGAAGGGATCCCAGTACCAGTCCCTGAGGGACTCCGCTTGTGACTGGCCTCTTTGTAGACGTGAACTCCAGGTTTAAACTTCCTGGGTCCTGTTTGTGAGAAATCTGTCTACCCACTGTGTGACATAAGGGTTATATGTAATTTCTTGAGTTTGTCAACAGTGCCCAGGTGAGATATTGTATCAAATGCCTTGGCCAGGTCAAGGTAGGCAGTGTGAACCATTTTGCCCTCATTGATTGCTTTGGTGACTTTCTCAAAGAAGTCCATCAGATTGAGTAAGCATTACCTGCCCTTGGAAAAATCAAACTTGGTTGGGTCGTGGTAATTATTTCCATGGCTTTGCATATAAGACCAGGGAGAATTATGGGTCTGTAGTTTCCAGGCTGTGTATCTGGGCCACCTTTGTGGAGAGAGATTACTGTTGCTGTTTTCCATTTGTAAGGCAGAAAGCCTGCTCAGTACAGTTAAATACCAATTCCAGATGGCCTGATAGGTCATGTTTCGTGTAATTGAGAAGGCATCCTAGGATATTGTCTGGTCCCTTTGATGCAGTGTTCTTGTCCTTAGATAGAGAGCATTAAGAACTTGTTCCCTTGTGATAATAGGGGGAGTTATATCTGATGTTTTTTCCTGTGGGAAGGTTGAGGGAGAGAGGAGTAAAGCTGTACCTGAATTTGTCAGCCAGTAGGTTTGCTATATTTTCTGGCTCAGTATAGATGGTTCCATTAACAATGAGCTCTGCATACAATTGTGTATTACCCTTAAGATTGCAGACATATTCAAAGAATGCTTTGTGGTTATCCTTGCTCTGGGTGGCTAAATGTACTTCATATCTGGCTTTGCTGCACTTTATTTGTCCTCTGAATTGTTTGTTTAGTTTGATGAGAGTGATTTTAGCCTGCTGGATTCTATCCCTCATGGAATATTTTAAAAATATTAAGCATTTCCTCTGTGTCAGAAGTATGCTTGTTAGTATGAGGATTTCAGGTATTATTGATTTGTGCCTTTTTGCTTAACATCTTATTTCTGTTAGCTATTCTGTGTATAATTTTTTAATCATGTCATAACCATGCAATTTTATTTTTTCTAAAGCTATCTCCACATTATGTATTAAAATTGTTTGATTTTTTTTGTCATTAATTTTTATCTAATTTCTTTGTTGTTCAAACTTCACTTTGTGCATTTCATCTTGTATTTCTAACAAATCTTTATCCAATTCTTTTGTTTTATAAGAAGCCCACCTTCCCATTCAGTCCTTAATATACACTTTTAAGGAGTCCCGTAATATGACTTAGGGCATGCAGTCTTAAATGGATTTTGGCATCTCTTTGGTAGTCAGGCAGTTCAGCATCTTTTTACCATACTACAGCTAGTATGTCACTGTAGGTTTGGTTTTATGAAGGATATGGATAGTTTTTTTTTTCCCTTTCCTCCACTGGTTGAAGTTGTCCTAACTTTTCTGTATGTTGTAGGTCCCTGTCCAGTTCAGATGGCTACACCTATCCCAAGAAGCCAAGGTTTGCTTTCTGACTTGGAGGTGGTGCAGACAACAGAACAAGGGCAGAGCTAGAGGAACACAGCAGCTGTGAGTACTGATGAAGAGTTGGTGGACTTGTCTGCTTCTTGCAAAAGGTCAAGAAGGAAAACAAAAATAGATGCCTTAGGTCTAAAGGTTAGCCACCAGTGCTAGCAGAAGCCCCATAAGAAAGTAAAGTTAATAACCTGTGGGGAGGGGGGCCCAGATGCAGAGTTGAATGATTGAGGCCACTCTTCTGAGGAATACCTGGAAGAGATTATCAAGTCTTTGTGAGATGAAAGTAGGGTTAGATTATTTGACCTGCCACTGGAAAGGAACTTTGGCACCACCCCAGTTTTCTTTCCCAATGATGGTCAGGTATTATTTCCACCTTTACCCAACCTACAGAGTGGATCTGACACTGGCATTACATCTAAGGGTGCTGCAGCATCTGAAATGCTTATTAGTGTTACTCAGTTTTATCACCCATGGCTACATTGGACCTTTCAGCTTCCACCGCCCCTGGGTCTCACATCACAGCCTGTGTCCATGACAGAGTAAAAGAAAAGATTCTCAAAGGAAAATCCTTGGAGATATTTGACTTTTAGGATAGAAAGGAATATGGCACATTATTGACAATGACAGTTCTACTAAAAAGAAGAGGATGGCAGCTATTGCAGCCATTGGCAAAAAGGCATCCACTAGGGTGACTGAGGAAAACTGGGATATGTGGTTGTTAGGCTTCATGGTCTTCATGGGAGTGATCACAGAAAAGGATCCAAGCCAGACACTGTCTTTGCTAGCATACTTTCTGGGCATTAGGGAACCTCACCAAATCAAAAGTGCTTTAGGTTGGTCAAATTAGGACCAGAGATTCAGGAAATTAAAAGCAATAGACAAGTCCCTCAAATGGGAATTAAGGCACCCTGACATCTGGCTGAGTGTCATGTTGGACAAGCCTAGCCCCACTGAGATGGATAGTTTTAGTTTTTAGTAGAAACAATGAGGTAGCTAAGATCGGCTGGGCTTTTAACCACAGGAAGTACCTTTGGCCATCTTGTAAGTTCACTCAGTTGTGTTTCATTTGTGGGAAAGGCAACCCTGTGTCTAGGTGATGGGAGATTGTAGGATGAGGTAGGACTGGCATTGCTTCACCTCAAGCAAAACTTTGGAGGAACATGGGATAAGTATCCCACAGGCAAGCAGCTTTTTTGTGGCCACAGAGTCACTGTTGGAAGGCGTTTTGACCAGTCCTCATCCCTCCCATTCACTAATCAGACTAAATAAATTGACCCAGTTGCTATCTAAATATCCTGACTGAGGAGCTACCACAATCATTCTCAAAGGTTTCAGTAAAGGTTTCAAGATTGCTTCTTTGGTTCTGTTAGATTTGAAGCCATTTAGAAACCTTTCATCCATTAAGAGGCACAAAGAGATTGCAGGTAAACTAACTGAAAAAGATCAGGCAGCCAACAAGGTGATTGGCACCTTTTCTATGCCTCCCTACCCTACTTTTAAATTTTCTCCTATTGGTCTAGTTCCTAAGAAACAGGACGTTGAGTACAGGCTGATTCACCACCTCATGCACCTTGCAGGTGCTCAATCAACAATTTCATCAACAAAGATCAGGCTAAGGTACATTACTCTTCCTTGGATCAGGCAGTAGAGGCCTTCTTGGGCTATTCAAACCCATTGCTTTTTAAATTAGACATCTAGCTGGCATTCAGGCTTCCTCATGTTAGGCAAGAGGACTGGCCATGTTTGGGATTTCAGTTTGATGGGAAGTTCATTTTCAACATCTCCAAGCAAATGGGGTGCTCGTTGGCTTGTGCTACTTTTGAAATATTCAGAACAGCATTGCATTGGTGTTAGCAGTGAAGGGCATCCCGTCAGTCAGTGATCCACTACGTGATTGCAGGAGATCCATGCATGAGATAAAGAATTTAAGAGCTGCATCTGTCCATTAGTAGTACAGAGGGCAGTCCTGGAATAAATTTTATGTGTCCCAACCATAGATTTAAGTTGCACTTAAAAATGAACAGGAGTGAACTTTGTGTTATGTGGACATTCTGTCCCTTAGCAATGAGATCCTCTGCAAAATATACCTCTCTCTCCAAACCATTCTATTGATGTTGCAGAAGAGGTTTAGTCTTTATACTGAGTATTTCTGATGTCTCCTGCTGATGTGCAATAAATCAATCAGTAATGGGTCAGAGGATCCATGAATGGCTATGCAGAGGTCAATTAAAACAAAAAGATAAAACGCTAATATGGCCAGCTCAAGATAAAACACTGCATGCATGTTGGTTCACAAAGTCTATAGAAAATGTGTAAGTTACAGACAAACATACATTCTATAATGCAGGATAAGAAACAGAGGCGCATCTCATTTCTCATTGTGGGTCTGTATATAGAAAGGTGCAATACAAGGCAAGTGTATTGCAGTAGAGATTGTGCATTCAATATTCTAACAAGTATTAGAAGTAAGAACCACAAGGAATTACTGAAAATGAAGTTCTGATTACATAGGATGACTTAATACCAAAAGTCAGGAAAGATGAAGCAAGAAAATGTAATAGGTTTATACCTTTATACTAGGCTAACAAATACAAGGGTCTTTACAATCCTAGCCATGCAACTCATCCATATTTTGTCCCAGAGTTCCTTGTATGTCTTTATGGTCGAGTATGTTATCAAAGAGGTAGGTAAGGGTTATGTGGGTGAGGTTGTTAGTTTCAGAATTAATGTACCTACTGTCGACCTCTGTCGATCAGAGACATGGGGGCCAGAACAGGGGTGAATTTGCGATTTCTCATCAAATGATCAAAATTTCTTTTGAATAGTGTCAGCAATGAAGATTGTTTTACATAGATAGACAGCGCATTCCATAGTGCAGGGATCCTTTGAGACTTATATTGGTCCTTTTAGCAGTTTCTGTTTATGTCGTAAGCAAAGTTCAGGCCCTGGGATCTTGTGTTTCTGGTGCTGTTTGTCTTGAGGGTGTGCAAGAGATTCAGCAGAGCTGAATCTGAGGATGTCTTACATACTAGGCATACAGTTCCTCTTCTTAACCTTTAGGGGACTGTACAGAGATAGGACCTTAAGGCAATAAGTGTAGGATAGGGTATTCATACTCTGGACTCTCCTGGTAAGGAATCTTTTAGGGCTTTCCAGCTGCTGCAAGTGCCTGATAAGGTACATGACAAAGGGGGCATTGTACTCACTGATAGGTCTGATAAGGGCTGCATAGAGTGGTACTATTACTTCTTTTGACCTGGATGGCATACCCTTGCTTATGAGTTGAGTGAGATAAAATGATTATCTTACTATCTTGGTTACATGTTGGTCAAAGTCCAGATTACTGTCTATATATGTTCCCAGATCCCTAACTATTGGGTCAACTATTAGGGATTGTTTATTGATAAAGTAATTAGCTTGGGTAGATGACTTTCCAAAGGGCACTATAATCCATTTTTTTCCACTGAGTTTTAATCTGTGGGTTTCTGAACAGTCATTTATTTGTATTAGACCATCTTGTAGGATGTTGGTGTCATGGGAAGAATCTATGATAGCTTCCAATTTACACTCATCTGCAAACTTACTGACCCATAGGCCTTGACTTTATGTGTCGGTGAAGAGGCGTTCGATGTAACGCCTCTTCCCAATTTTAATATAGACCTGAGGAATTTCTGTAGTTTTAAAACAAGTCTTATTAATATCACATATGTTTACATTCTCCAGAGTGAGGAGAGCTTGTAGGGTGTGGAGTTTCTTGTTTAGGCACCTAGCATTGAGCAGTACTTTCAGTTTTTTTTTTTTTTTTTTGCTGTGTTGGTAGTTTTCTCATTTTGACATTGCCTAAAAGGGCTCTAAGGGGATGGATAAAGTTTTAGCCAGTATCTGAAATCCCTGGGGGGACAGAGGCAGACTATCTATGGCAAAGCAAAGTGGTCTATTAACCATGTCTCCCCATGCTAAAAGATAATGGACTCCCCTGGAGTGACACTAGAAACTAAGCCAATTATTAAAATTAATTTCTGTTCATACTGTGACATAATCCTTAGTGGAGGTAGAATGCTGTTCAGGGCAAGGCATGTACCTGTTTGTGACACATGTTCCAAGAGATCTGTTATGTCTCTTTTCATATAGTCTAGTGAGGTATGTCTCACATCATTTATACTCAGACTATTATAGAATCAGATTGTTATTTGTGTACAGTGACTTGAGTGAATGTGTGATATTGTGGATCCTAGCTCCAGATAGGCAACTAACCGTTTTCTTCTCCTTGCCCAGCCAGGTGACAGGGAAGTTTGTGTATTCTGCAATAGAATCTCCTATGACAAGAGTACTAGGTAAAGTACTTGCTTGACTTATGGCTACATCTGTAGCAAAACATATTTCTCCTCTGACACCTTCAATTTACTACTACAAAACTGCAACTGGTCCTGATTAAAAAACCTGCAACTAGACCTAGCTGTAGAATACTTCAATAACAAATTCCTTGAAATATTAAATAATATTGTCCCCCCTCAGAAAAATTCACCAAAAACCAAACAGCTACCATGGGTTTCTAAAGAAGCAAAACTAATGAAACAAAGAGATAAGGGCTGGTCACTATATTATATGACCAAAAATAACAACGATCTCACCCTTTACAAAAAAATTAGAAAGCATGCAAAGAAAAACATCATCAAGGATAAAAAAACTGTTTCTTCATCTGACAACAAAAATACCAGCACAATCCACAAAAATTCTGGCAGAATATTGACCGCCTCCTTAACCCCGGTAAAACCCCTACCCCTGCCCCCCTCACTACTAACTCCTCTGTGCCCTTAGCCTCACAATTCAATTCAGACTTCATCAACTCTATCACTTCTCTATTAGACAAAAAAATAATCCCAGCACTCGCTGTCCCCTCCCCTACCTCTAATGACACAAACTCCTTCTCCTTTATTCCCATTCCAACTTCCTACATAAAAAACTCCTATGTAAATTTAAACTCTGCTGCTTAGCTGCTGACCAACTTCCAAATGAATAGCTAAAACTTGTGACCCCATTCATCGCCTACCCCATATCATTACTAGTAAACCACTCTATCTCTGAACAGTACTTTCTCAAATTATGGAAAATCTTTCATATCATACCACTTCATGAGGGCAGCCCATCTAGAGGCATAATTAACTACCATCCCTTTGCCATTTGATTGCCCCTTGCCAGAATTCTAGAGAAATGTATCCAACAGCAACTCATGAATTACCTCACTACCAACAACCTACTCTCCAGCACTCAGCATGGCTTCAGGCCTAAACACAGTAATAACTCAGTCCCCATAACCTTTACAGAGACCATTGACAACCTCAAAAATGAAGGACATCTAGTCTCAGGCATTTTCTTAGATATTTTAAAAGCTTTTGACACAGTTCCCATCAGCTGCTCCTCAAGAAACTTGCCACTTACAATCTCAATATCACAACCCTAACATGGTTTCACAGTTATCTGTCCGACCATCAACAAGCCACTAAATAGGCAAACAGCCTCTCCAAACTATTACCAGTCACCATGGGGGTACCACGAGGCTCCATACTTGGACCCTTCTCTTCATAATATTTACCAACAACCTATATGCTGCCACCCAACATGCCACTGTCATCCAATATGCAGATGACTCCTCCCTTATCTGCTCAGCTCACTCCCCACAAGAACTCCAACACAAAATCCAATCATCATTCCAAGACATTGAAAGTACCTCACCAGCCACCAACTCATCCTAAATCCAAATAAGAGCACGTTCATAATTTCCTCTAATAAGTCTTCCAAACTCAGTACCCAATCCCTCTCCATACTATCTAACAACAGTACAAAAACTGAATCCACCAATCAGACCAAGATGCTAGGGATAACCATAGATGACTCACTAAAATTTGATAAACACATCTGACTATCAAGAAAATCCACTCTAAACTAGGCGCTCTATACCCAGTTAAACCTTACCTTACACAACAAGCTGGACTGGCCACTGCAAGATCCCACTTGTTATCCACCCTCCTATACTGATCTGAAGTCTTTACTAACCTATCAAAAACTGACCTAAATAAACTAGACTTCTGCTGTAACAGAATAGCTAAGTTTATCACCAACCAACCCCACAGAACCCACCACTGCACTGCTCTCTGACAGCTCAACTGGCTAGAACTTCCCAACCTATTATTACTAAAACAATTTTCACTTGCCCATAAACACATATTCAACCCCTGCAACTGCCCAGCTCTGTCAAACCTAGTCCAGCCAAACACAAACTATAGACTCCTCAGGTCATCCAACAAACTAATGCTAAAAGTAATACAGTCTCAGAACTATCACGGAGACCCCCTCTACTCCCATAAAATAGTCAAAGATTGGAACACCCTTCCTCAACAGATAACTAAAAACCCCAACCTGTCCACATTTAAAACTACCCTGAAAGACTATTTAAATGATAATTGGCTATGCCCCTGTATTGCTCCCAACTAATATTCTTTCTATTTTTTCCCACTCATTTCACACGTTAGCCCAAATAGTGCTCATCCCACCTAAGGCTATCCCACTATCTGTCTTATCTTTATTAATCTTTGTTACTTCATATGACAACTTGTAAAACTACATGACCAATTTTGGTCTTTAAGAAGTGACTCACCTTGTAAAGCAACATGACTTATGTACCTCATATATGTTGTAAAAAAAAATAGTATTCCTGTATGCCTGAAACATGCATGTTTATATTGTATTCTATTATATTTTGCTATAATATTTTGTTAAACTCATTTACATATTGTTAGAATGTACTAGTTATGTACTGCTTGTACCGTAATAATGTTCTTTTTGTTGTGGAGCTTTTCTCCTTGGGTCTCCGCTGAAAACGTTTTTTTTTTCAAGCCAGTCGGACACTAGCCGGTTCACAACTGTAAATAAGTAAATAATTATTCTTGAGGGATTATTTGGTGTGGGCTTATGTGTGGTTCTGCTTTTGGTGGCCCTTTAGTGATTGCTGGGGGTAGGTATTGAAGTTTGATGGTTTAGGAAGTCTTTGAGGTTTGGAAAGTTTTTTTAAGTGCTTAAGAAGGTCTATGTGTGTGGTAAGCGGTATATATAGTATGCGTGTTCTTGACAGTGTTGTTTGTGAGATATTTGCCTTCGAGGAAGATATGTATGTACATCTCTAGCATGTTGTGTTAGTTTCCTTAAGGATTAAAAGGCTGTCTGAGTACATGTGACAATTGCTGCATTGTCTCAAGATGGTCGTATCTACCAAGCTGGCCTCAAAGACATTAGCAAATTGCCAATCCATGTTGTCAGGAACTGTATTAGGGTTGGGCTATTATGGTTTAGGGTCTTAGTTTTACAAGGCTTACCCGGTTGGTGACTATGTTGAAGGCTAGATGTTAGTGCTATGACTTTAGATATTGCAGCCAAAGAATAAAGGACAAAATTAATATTAATCACTGAAACAGCTGCAACTGGCAATTATAGTGTCCTGCATACGGAGCAACTTAACGTTTTAAAATTACAGCATATACTAGCAGAAATGGAATCAATCTGGACTTAAAACACTCTAATAGTTCCAGTGGTAGTAGTACAGGTGCAAATCTACTAATAAAAATGTTTTCTAGCATATTTAAATCTGCTGCCACTACGTACACCTCCCTATAAACTACAGGAAGAGGCAGTTTTGCATACACTGTGGAAGCTGAGGAGAGCACTCTAGGCAAATATCAAAGACTGAAACAATATTAATCTTTTGAACTTTAATAGTACCCTGACTTAGGAATGGAGTTTCTTCCTGTCACAGCACTGGGAAAAAAAGGACAGCACTTTAATAAGTGGTCTGCTACGTATATTCATGGAATGAGATTACAGGGGACTCTGAGCCTGGCAATAAGTGTACCTACTGCTCCTTTGGAAAATCATCATGCACAAAGCACTCTTATATGTCACAATTGTGCCAAAAGTGGGAATTATGAGAGTTGCCTGGATGGCACACAGACACATCGTATATTACACACTGTGCAGTACACACCATCTAGCATTTGATGGATATGGAGCCTTTCTATTTGATATACCAGTTGGCATTTGGATCAGGTGGAGCCTTGATGGCTATGTGGATTTGGTCACTAGTCTACAGGACCTTAGCGGAATGGACATTTTTGTAAATTGCCTGCAAATTGGTGTTTTTCCCCTCTGCTGTCTATGAATACCAAATGAGCTCTTCCATCTGATGTTGCTTCATGTAAAGGAACTGGTGTAGGATTTTCAAGACCAACATTTGTCATACTATTTATAAGCCCTAGAGTATGAAAGATAGCTGAAAGAAGCCTGAAACAAAGATGGTTAATGCTAAACAATCCTTTCTGTCCAGCAGGATATGTATTCCACTCATTCTACCTGATTCTATGTGACTAGCTCCCATGTGGTGCCTCTGTCCACATGGCAGTGGTTGACACTGTCTTAGTCATTAAGGCAGTAGTACATCAGCTGTTGGTGCAGTCTTCAGAGATGCATAAAGCAGAGACTTGCAGCATCTTAAACACTGGCTCTGAATGTGGGCACTAGCATATACTTAACAGCTACAGTGCAGTCTACTCCTTATAATGAGAGTTACACCTACACACTGAAACAGTTTTGGTGTTCAGAATAGCTGACTATTGAGGCTCATTGCCTTACGTTTATGTTTCTGCATTGTGCTGCCGTGTTTGATTTCATCATCTGTGTATGTGGTGACTGTGACACTCATTTGCATGTAATTATTTACTCATTTGCGTGTGATAAACACCACTCTGTGGTTCCACTAGTGCTACATGTGTCTCTAAATGACTTCCTCGCTGCGTATCACTGCTCAGCATGTCTCTTTGCATAACATTGTTTTATTTGTTTTTGACCTCCCAACACATACACACACACACATGCAAACGCTCGCACACACACGCGCACACACACCCACACGCACACACGCATTTCATTTTATAATACAAAGCTCTTATTATATTTATTACATGAATATTCCTTTTCATCTGGCTGCATATTCAGCTGTCACATCTCTCTTTCTAAACCATTTTCCACTAAATTTACCTTCCATGAACAGTCACATTCCACCATTAACTTATGCAACCCCTGTTCACAAGCATTCACATATTCACTTTAAATTGTTTTGAAAAGGAATTCAGATAGTATTGTGTTTCCTTTACTTTTGTCCTGCTGTTCAGAATATTCTGGATAATCATGCATTCTATTAAAATGCTTTCATTACAAGATGTCACTGATGTGCTTCTGTTATTACCTCTCATTTTCCTAAATGTATTGGTCGATTATTCAATAAAAATATATAAAACATGAAATTAATTATTTTAAACAGGAAAATAAATGGTATATGAAATTGTTGCAATCTCTTTGTTAAGAAAAGGAAAACAAGTACATGAAAATATATATTTATTGACCATAGGCTCCTTGTGAAACTTTGTAATGCTTTGTGCAGTCATTCATGCCATTTCAGTACTGCACCCATAGTTGTTTTGCAGATCTGTACATCACTACTGTAAAAAGTTGTAGGATTCTATTACACTGACATTAACCATCCACAGATGCTTGGATTTCATTCAGGGCTTTTCTCTGAGCATGAAAGTAGAAAGTTACAGCAGCCTTGAGTATATTTCACTTAACATTAAAAATGCCTTAAATATGATTCACTATGTTCCATATGGGTCCACTTCAGAAGACTGACAAACCAAAAGACTGAAAATTCAAAATACCGAACACATTTGTAATGCAGGGGCAAGACCCCCTGCGACACTCATGTGGGGGGCTGTACCCCCCACACCGCCTGCTAACTATATATAACGACTCCGAGATCACACAGCAGTGGAGAAGGGGCAAATTACATCATTCAGTATTTTGAATGTCCAGTCTTTTGGGATTTCAGTCTTCTGAAGTAGGCCCATTCCATATCATCAATTTGAATTGCTGATTGTGACTCTAAATGTCTAAGTGAAAGTCCCTTTCAAATCTGCATAAGAAATGGAGGTCTGTCAGCACTTCAAATAAAATGCACTTGGATGGCATACAGAATGTCTTATAAATATCACTTAATTCCAAGCAGATGCTGTGTTATAACTGCCTAATTTTTAAGGATTCCTACTTTCTTAGATTAATTTTTAATATTGTGCCACTCACTGTATTTTAACCAGCTGCATTTGAAAATGTAGGTTGTAATTAAGTGATCTCTTACAACAAATTATGACAGGAAGCATTTGCTTTCCTGAGGAGTGGTTTGAAATTATGGTCATTACTTAATAGAATTTCCATGCTGTATTCTTTATTTCTCAGTGTTAGTCACCATTAATCCAATGTTTTACCTCGAGAAGCAATATCCATACAGACCAATAATTCCTAGGAGTAATGTTTAAGTGGCAAATATAGTATCATAATACATCTCTGGGCAGCCTGGGATTTTATTTTATGGCCTCACCATTTCCAGTGTGCATGCTTGCAACGTCACAAGAGGTTGGCATGCAAAGAGTATACGCCACTGTGTCCTTTCAACTTGTGTTGAAGGCAAAGAACCTTTGGTGATCCCTGTTCCCCACAAACGATTCTATATCGAGTCTACACCATGGGCAACACCCCTTAACCTAGTCTCCTAAAAGGGATGAGCAGACTCTGCCTTTTCCTATAAAATATGTCAGATTATGTAAAAGATGTCAGGGCATTGAAATATGTCAGAAACTGCTACGTAGTGTCTCAGATGTGTTGACAGCTTCATAAGTTTTTCTTGATGTGTTTGTGTACCAAGTTCTATTAACTGCTGGCAAATATTTGTAATTTTTACTTGCTGTGTATTTTTTACCTTGGTTATAGTAGGAATTTACTCTCTAGCCTAAAGTGAAAATAGGAAGTCGGACAACTACATATCCAAACATAAATAAAATTAATAATTCCCCTCTGTCTCTCTCTCTAATCAGCTCCTGAAATATAAGCCTGCTTGTCAAAGCCTTGTTAGCTGGGTCATAGTCAGGGCTTTATCTCTCTACTACAGGAAGCCTTAGTAGCATAATTGCAGATAAAGTATTTTTTTTTACTCTGTACATAATAGCTTAATACAGATTTAATTATTTCTTCTGTACTTAAGGCAGTAGTATGCAGATTAAACATATTGTTACACATTTCAAAATAAAAACATTCAAATATACATAAGAAATAGGGGTCTGTGAAAAATAGCATGATAAATAGAGCATAATATGTTAATAAAATGTAGATGTCATGTCACAAGTAAGCGGATTTAATGGGGAAAGTAATTTACTATTTAAATGTGTGTCTTTTGTCAGTATTATTTTGTTCATAATTTTATGTGAAACTAGTGCTTCTGAAGTACTTTTCATGTTTATCTTGGCTATGTTAACAGTTAAAAAGTATAGCCTTTATGGGAATTGCAGAAAATTATATAGTTTCTGACTGAAGAGACTGCCTTAAAGACAATTTAATAAAGTTGGAAAGCCAACATAGGAAGCCTTCAGAAGAAACAAATGTATTTTGTCTTAATGAACATCATGGGAAATGCTGCACTGACAGTATGTATCGGAGAAACATAGGAATGATCTATTTTTCTCTTGTTCATTTCAGTTTAACAAAGTATATATTTGCTAACAAATAAGTCTAACAGTCCAATGCAAATCAAGCAGAAGCTGTTTGACTGGCAAACTATTGGTTTAACATAACAGTGTCATTGCTTTTTTATTTGCAGCTCAACATGAATTCAGCCCCAACTTTCATGCATTTTCCTCCTAAAGGCAAACCCAAGAGAGCTGACACATTTGACCTGCAGAGAATCGGATTTGCAGCTGAACAGCTTGCTAAGTGGATAGCTGACAGAACGGATGTGCATGTAAGTTATCTGACAACCTTGTGAATAGGAAAGCATTTGTAACTATTTGCAGTTTCCCTATTGACTGTATAGGCAGTCAAACCTTTCTTTTTCTAAAGTAGCTTATTTTTTACTTGACTTTCATTTAAATATGATAGTGAGGAACTGACTTACAGTTGGATTCTTTATTTTAGCAGCATGTGCAATATTTCAGGTTGAAATTTGTTCATGTTCGATATTTTATTTGAAAAACACATTTTGTTTTGTTCCACGATTCTTGTTCTTAAAGTGTTGGAATGTTATTATTTTGATTGTTAACACTGTTACGTTCCAGAGTACCAGACAAAGGGTAATGTCTGCTCTGTTATTGCATCAAACAGAAAGCATATGAATTAAAAGAATGACTGTGCCAGTTGAGCATAAAGTTTATAGCAAAAGGCGTTTAGATATTATATAGTAAACAAGATAAAAAGCATCTGTACCTTCCAGTTTGTATTTGATTTTCATTGCTGACCTTCAGTGGTTTAAATCACTTATTAGTGCATCAGCTTAAATAAATGAGACTCACTAGGTGAGCAGACTCAACGATTCTACCCATTCTCCAGTGGTCTGGAGTCCAGAATGAAGACAAAAAGCCACATCAGGATACATATCCAAACTGGTTATAAGACAACGTTTCTATCTAGGTAAAATAAGATCTTTCTTCCTGAGGAAAAAGGCAACCAAAATTATGTGACTAGACTAGGGTGCTAATCCATTCAAGGAATAGACAGTGCTTCTGAAAACTACTTTTGGTTGCCTTATATCCCTAGAAGGGGGATCTTAACTACCTGGATAGATACCTCTGTTTGAAATTTGTTAAGTTATCTATCCTATTGTTACATAGATGTACTGATCAGTTGCTCAGATATTTGAAGATTATTAAAATAAGACATGTAATATCTCAAATTCATTTTTGAAGTGATACACTGACATTTTTCTAAGCTGACTCAAAATATTGAGAAACATTTTAAGGCACATACTCCAGCCATCATAATACAACTCTTCAGAACTGCATCCCTAGCATTCTCTTTATTGTCTTGGTAGTACTGTGGCTTTTAGAAAAAAAAAATATTCAACAAATGGCTGTGAAATGCAGTTCCTTTGGCCAGCTGGATATTAAATGATGTCATATACGTAAGCTATCCATGGCTTGACACACTAGTGCAGGATTTAGCATTGCTACCTCATAGTGTTAGGTTTTATACTTTGGTTGCTATCTGTGGTGAGAGTTTTGTGGTACCCCGCCCTATGTATTTATAGATAGCACCCTGATTTCTTGTGTGTTTTCAAGGGAGTGTAATGACAGTTCAACTATGAGTTGTCCGATGGCTAAAATATTGAATACTGTGTCACTGAAAGCTGCTTCTCAGACATCTTTGGGCTATTCACTTTTCTCCACTATTGTATGATCATAGAGATGGAATATATAAGATTGGGAGGATATGGGAGGAGGTCTTCACACACTCAGGCTGCAGGGGAAGTTGTCTCCCTGCACAGTAGCTCATTTGGTTGATCGTGGAAAATGACATAACGGTGAAAATTTTTATGGTTTTATCCATCAGACAAATGCCATTCAAACAATCATCACAAATCTATTTTCAAACCTGTTTCCTAACATCCCAAAGAGATATGTTAATCCACTCACTTATATGCTTATATAAGTGAATGTGTTTGCATATGTGTGTATATGTGTGTGTGTGTGTGTGTGTGTGTGTGTGTGTGTGTGTGTGTGTGTGTGTGTGTGTGTGTGTGTGTGTGTGTGTATGTGTGTCAGTGTGTATGGATTTGAAGTGTTGTTGCAGTTTGTTCATTCAAACTTTTATATGCCAAAGTGTAAATTACTATTTTTTTAACTGAGTCACACTTTACCGGACATTCAGGATTGGTGCTGATGAGAGATTCGGACAGTGGAAATCCAGGATTGTTTGCCTTTGTTAGTATATATTAGAAGCCGGAGCTGTGGCAGAGACACATTAATTGTACTATGCAACAACAGTTTTTTTCCCCTTAAATTTAGTTTCCATTGAATGAGCAGTCCGTTAGATTTCATTGTCAGGCTGAGTTTCTGTAATTGTACCTTATGGTGATTGACAAAATATTTATATTTGCCATGTAGTATTTTCTCTTCAGTAAGTCCCCTGAGTAGCCTCCTGCTCCATTGATGGAGTGAGGATCAGTGAATGAGTGGATGAATGACTAGAACAATGAATGAATGAATGAATGAATGAATGAATAAACACACCCTGTGGTCTAGACTGACCTCAAAGTGTGAGGTTTACTTAAGGAGAGTATGGGATGTAAAACTTCATATGGAGATCTGAGGTATGGCCTCACATTTAGCTTAAGTAGTTTTAAGTAATAAGTAGTAAGTTTTTTTTTTTTTTTTTTTTTTTTTTTTGCTGGCTTTTAGTAATCATACTGTTTTGTAAATTTAACCAACACTTGCTTTTAAAAAAATAATTTCAATTTTCATGCAACCATTATTATATATTCCTAATATTTTAAAAGGGTTTCCAATGATATCATCATCTGACTTCCCAACTTAAAGACTTTTTTAATAGCTAACTTTTTAAGGAAAGCAAACAGAGCACACCACTGAAAATACAAACTGGGAAGGACACTGTATGACAATCCAAAAAAAGTGACAGCCAAATCAAGATAAAATAGCTGAGCGCTTTTGTTACAAGTATGAAATGTCTTCAGAATAACAAACCAACACACAAACTCTGATTAACTACATGATATAATTAATCATGTGACACACGAAGGGGAAAAAAAAAGAAAAAGTGAAAAACTTGAATTAAAACATTGCATTAATATTACATACCTTAAAATAAAGGTACAACTAATAAAATATCATATTAGCCTTAAAGATTTTAACTTAAGTACACAATTAACAGAAGTTTTGCCATTAAACCAGGATTGACCTTGAGTTTGCTTTTTTCTGTCTGAATACTTTAAAAACATCTAGGAAAAAGGTCCACAGCACCACCCTGGTCTAGGTAGTGAAGTTGCTATACCAAAAATTAAAAAATAATGCTCAAAAAATTCAGAAATGTGTTTAGCCAGGACATTATTAAGGTATTTCTTACCAATACTGTGATTATGTTCCCTAATCCTGTTCTTAAAAGCCTGTTTATCTTTTACCAGTATAGAAATAGGCACATTTCTGACAAATAGCTGCATAAACAATACCCTTAGAATGACAAGTGCAATAAAACTTAGGGCTGATATTATTGTTACCCACAGTAACTCCCTCAGTGTTCAACAAAACCCTACAAGTATTATAGCGACCACATCTAAATGTCCCCATTTACCTCGATTGAAGTTTTACCCACCATTGCTATGTTCAAACAGCTTCTAAAGACACACTCCCCTTCACACTGTAAACAACGGGGACCCCCCCCCCACACTGTTTTTGTTATATTGTCTGACTGACTAAAAACATCCCAGTTCCTCTGAATAATATTTTAATGCCTTAAAAAATCTAGGCTGTAGGTGGTAATAAAAGCTGTCCCCCAATTCTCAGGAGGGGATTGCTTAGTAACATTACAGCTATGTGTATTCCTCAGACATAGGGTATAGGTGCCAAATTCTGTCCTAGAAACCACGTCATACATAATATCCATAAAAAAAGTTTTTTCACATACCCTCTTCTCAGGAACATGTCTTAATTTTTCACACTCCAATAAAAAAGGAGAAAATTCAGAAACCATCCTAGCAGCCCCAAGCTGTTGTCCTTTAACCAATGTTTTTTTTTATGCAAAGGGTAGCTGCTTGTGAAATGTAAAAAATAATTACAATATGTTGGTTTCCTGAAAATAGAAGACATAAATCCATTCTGAGGTCTGTCTTTAGTTAACTCAATGTCTAAATGTTGTAGGTTTTCACCAGAAACTGAATGTGTAAGCTTAAAAAAGGAAGTGGTATTGTTAATGTAATCAAGGAATTTCTGTATCTTATCATAATGGTCAGTCCAAAAAATACAAATATCATCCAGGTATGTAGTTTAAAAACACCAACAGTCAATAAACTTAGAATTTAGAATATACTTCTTTTCTCAGAACCCCATAACAATATTGGCAAAAATGGGGGTGCAAGATGAACCCATGGGCACTCCTTTTTGTCTAAAAATCATACCGTGAAAAAAAATAAAATTATTAGTAAGAGCCATGCCCATCAAGTTCACAATAACTTTATTTTCTGTCCCACTCAATTCACTATTTTTCAATTAATAACTTAACCAGTCTAGTCTTGTTGATGTGGTATTACTGAAAATAGGTCTTTGACGTCTATTGTTAAAAATAAAAGACTTTCATTTTTTTAAGTCTTTGAAAATTCATGATAAAAATCCCAAGAGTTCTTGACTAAATATTCAAGCCCTTGAATGTTCCCCTTCAGTTTAAAATCAATAAACCTAGCGAAGGGAAATGTTTTAGAGCCCTTAGCACCTACTACAGGTCTTAAAGGTGGGTCCAAAAGGTCCTTATGGACCTTCAGCATCCTGAAAATTGTAGGGACCGTAAAATAATCAATCTTTAAAGACACAAATTCAGCCTGATCAATTTCACCTTACATAAGAATATCATACAGTAAACAATCAATTGTACTATAGGCTATATGCATTTTGTTACATTACACCTCCTCATATGTATCGTCACTTAAAAAGAGCATCATTGTATTGTTGGAGTCATCAGTGTTCATCAAGACCACCCCCCTTGTCAGGTTTCCTAATGCTCACATCATTGTTTTGACTTAATGTTCTAAGTGAATTCAGTTGATCTAAAGCCAAATTAAATTTAACTGAATCAAGTTGTTTGTACTAATATCATGTTCACACAAAAATTCAAAATATGTAAGACTGGGCATGGGGGGTGTTAAAGGTACTTGGTCTTGTTAGTGTTAAAGAGTGGGAAGGGGTACCATCATGATGGAACAAAAGACTAAAATTGAGCTTTCTAACAAACAATTTAAGGTCCAAAATAACTTCAAATGAACTTTGCTGTAGATGTGGGGACAAACGTAAAATCTTTAGAAAAAAATGTTCAAAAATTACAGCAGTAACTACTTCATTGCTGTAATTAAACACATTAAAATCATCAGAATTAATAACACAAACAACATTTAATTGTCTCAATGATTCCACTGATTGGTTGCCCACCCTCTCAGCTGTTGCACAGTCTCCTGTCAGCTGTGGTTCAACCAAGTCTGGTTTGCCCCCACATTTTGCCAGAATCGAATCCTCTCTGACCTCCTCAAGGGGGGAGTTGATAGTAAAAGGGCTTAAGGATAATTGTCACCTTGGTGCTCTCTTACTTGAACACCACTATGTACACTGTTCTAGTCATAGGTATGCATTTGTATTCACAAAGCCTGAGACTTTCAGGGGAGGTATGCTTCCCATTGCTCATAATCAAAACATCACATTTCAGTTTGCCTTCTTTTTTATTTTTCATGTCATTCATTAAGGCATTAGTTTTAACTAAAGTATTGTTACATTTGCAAGAAATTTAATCAAACAACAGATCAATAGTGCTGGAAGTTTCTAAACTTTTAATTTCCATAGAAATCATGTCCATGGATCTAAAATTGTCCTTAATAAGAACTTCCATAAGCTCACACCCCAGTGTGTCAAACAAGACTAGTAGCTCTTTATGCAAATCTGAACCGTTAACTAACCCTGTTGGGTACTTTCAGCAACGCAACCCTTTAAGACTTTCGACATAACAATATTCTGTTGAAAAATAACAATTCTGTACTTGAAAACTAAAAAAACAAGGTGAGACTATGGCTGAAAAAGAACCCGTGAACACTTTTTCTTAGCGCTTTCATTCTCTTTAATGTTTCAACAAGAACTTCATCAGAAAAGTTTGTGAAACGCACACATACCCCTTAAAAGACATTCAAATGATCATGTGATAAAGACAAGAAATGCAAACAATCTAAAAATGGGCATTCAAAAAAAAACACCTCATCCATAATATCAGTAAATAGTTTTCTGGATTCCCTCTTCTCAGGAGCATATTCTTTAATTTTTCACACTCTAATAGAAAAGCAGCAAAATCTGAAACCAGCCTCACAGCCTTAACCAGTTGTTTTTTTTTTTTTTTTCTGATGCAGAGGGTAGGTTTTATGTTTATTAGGGATGAGGTGTTTTCTAAGAGAGAACTTGGCACATACACCCAACTTTTGGGGAATACAAATAGCTATAATATTTCTAAGCAGTCCCCACCTCAGAATTGGGGGACAGCTTTTATTACCACCTACAGCATAGATTTTTCAGGCATTAAAGTTATTATTCAAAAGAATTGGGGAGTGTTTATTCAGTTAGACAGTTTAGCGAAAATGGTGGGGGTTTCCTATTGTTACAGTGTGAAGGGCCATGTGTCTTAAGAAACTGTTTGAACGTAACAATGGTGGCCAAAGGTACAACTGAGGTAAATGGGGGACTTTTAGATGTGGTCGCTGTAATACTTGCAGTTTTTTGTTGAACACTGAGATGGTTACTATGAGTAACATTAATATCAGCCCTAAGTTTTATTGTACTTGCCCTTCTAAGGGTATTGTTTATACATCTATTTGTCAGAAATGTGCCTGTTTCCATATTGGAAAAAAACAAATGGGCTTTTAAGGACAAGATTAGGGAACATATTTACAGTATTGTTAAAAAATACCTTAATAATGCCCTGGCTAAACACGTCTGAATTTTCTGAGCATTAATCTTTATTTTTTTGATATAGAAACACGGGGTGGTGCTGTGGACCTTTTCCTAGAGGTTTTTAAAATATTCTGTCAGATAAAAGCAAATGCAAGGTCAATCCTGGTTTAATGACAAAACTTCTATTAATTGTGTACTTAAGTTAAAATCTGTAGGTGTAATATATTTTATTAGCTGTACCTGTATTTTAAGGTATATAATATTAATGTAATATAATCAATGTAATGGTATAAAAACTTCATCACCTAGTCCATGGGGTGGCACTGTAAACCTTTTCCTAGAGGGTTTTGAAGTATTCTGGCAGATAACAAATGCAGGGGTCAGTCCTAGTTTAAATGACAGCATTTCTATTAACTTTTAATTAAGCTAAAATATTTAGGGCTAATATGAGGTTTTATTAGCTGTACCTTTATTTTAAGGTATGTAATATTAATGTAATGTTTTTATTCAAGTTTTTAACTTTGTTTTTTTTCCTTCATGTGTCACATGATTAATGATGTCATGTATTTAAACTGAGTCTGTGTCTTTTGTTATTCTGAAGAAGTTTCATACTCGTGACGAAAGTGCTCAGTTAAATTATTTTATATTGACTTGTCTGGAACTTTTCTTGCATTGTCATACAGTGTCCCTCCCAGTATGTATTTTCAGTTGTGTGCTCTATTTGCTTTTAGTTTTATACATTTCAAGTAGTAACTTTTTTTTGGGGAACTTTATGTCGGCATCTGAATTTTTTTGAGTTTTATCTCCTTCAAAAAGACCATGTTGCTGATGTTAATTGTATCTGGTTAACTTTAAAATCTTAGTTAATCATTTACAATTTGATATTGAAATGTGTATTATTTTCTGTCCCAAACCAGTTCCTTCTACACATAAGCTAAGATTAGATTTAAAATTATAAAAGAAACAATCAGGCCTTTCACTCTTTTAATTGGCCTGATTAAGATTCTTTACTCAAGAATAAAAAAAGTATTGTTAAACTTATGGAACAATACTAACATTTCCATTGCCTTTAATAAATTTGTTATGCACAAATTTATTATTTGTTTTATTACTTTTAAAACACTTTCAAAAATAATATTTTTATCAGGTTTCCTTCCTAAGTGTTCATTATGTAGTATTGCAATTGTAGATGTTTTGCTTATATTTAAGAACTGTCCTCCAGTGCCTAACAGTCAAGTCTGTAGAACATTAAAAGCCTTGCCAATAAATCATATTCAAAAATTCTCTCCAGCCTGATGGATGACAATAAAAGAGAGACCATGGGGAAATTTGAGGCTGCCTATCTGATCATGTGTGTTTATACTGAAGGTGAGAAGGTGCTACTCTGATTGTCATTTAATTGCAGCTTTTTCCTGACGTGGGGGTGCTCTGGGATATGAATCTGTTATCCCAATGTATTCTATTTATCTTTTGATAAAATTTTAAGTAATTTAACCAGTTATTTGAGGAACCATTTGTTCTGAGAAAGAATAGGCAGTCAAGGAGGGTCATATGGTTCATGTCTACAAAGCCTAGACACAACCCACTGCGGAGGACTCTATAAAAGACTGCAGACAGGAATAAAAGTCTGCCAGACTGCCCAGAGAACTGATTGTCTTGTGGCCTTTGATATTTTTACTTAGGGACTTCTGCGGTCTTTCAAATTGAGTAATATGGCTCTACAAAAACATGCCAAAATGTTAATCTTATTCAATAATGGGTCTAATTAGAGTTGAGTAAATGAAATTTAAGACTGCTTTGAACATAGACATGACATTTTTGAAAGTAGCTGAGCCAGATAGAAGGATTTGTGTAATATTGCTAGTTCTGCTGCTTCTACAAGTACAGAGTCATGATAAAAATATAAAGAATTATGAATAATAAAGCTCATATACTGGTACTTATTATTGTTGATAGGGACAGTCTTATCAATACAAGTGGGGTTTCTCTGCTGTGACCGCTGTCTCATGAGAACATGACAGAACCACAGAGGGACAGAGCCACAAAGCCAATTTCAATAAAAAATGTTCTAATAACAATAACTAATAATAAAAAAAATGTTATACATGGGTTGGTATGAGTAGGACATGGCAGACTTGTATTTTTAATAACAAACTAGCTCCCCCTTTACTTCTTTTGTAAGTGACACCATAAGATGTTGTCCTGTTCGACTCTCAGCTAGAGCGTCTTTTGTGTGGAGACATGCGTGAATGGGCGTACCTTCGTTGAAGGTTGTGCGTTAGGGCCGGCAACTCAGCACATAAACATCTACTGCCAATCATTAGCGGATCAGAGTTCCGCTGTGGTGACCCCTAACCAGGAAAAGCCGACAGACACAACAACAACTGTCGTGGCCCCCTTTATGGCAATGTTACTACATTTGTAACAAAGTAACAAACCTTCACTAAGGGCACAATGTTACCATCTTCACATTATTTCTTCCTGTTTAGTTGCTCAATAGCTATACGGACTTATAGTGCAGCTTGGCAGTTTAAAGTTCTCGTTTATCTAAATTTGCAGACAGACTTATTCATCAGGGGTCTATGTGGTGGAAAATAATTATAAAGTTCATTACCAGAGTATAAGCAAAGGCTGAGGGCTCCCCTTTAAGCTTGTTTATTTTCCTTTTACATCTAAAAAACAAAGAAAAGAAAAGAAGCATCTCTGCACTGAAGTCCTCCCCTTTCCTTGTCATCAGGACAGCCTTGGTTATTTCTTACTGAACTGTTAGGTAAGTCCTAATAACATTAATAAGTCTGTTTTGCTCCTAGTAATGGGGTTTCTTAGAAATGCGTCATCCTGTCCACTGGCATCTCATTTCTGTCAGCCTAATGGAATATGTTTAATTCTAAATATCAGTTACTTAGTAAGTCTACAAACTTTTTTTATCTCTTGGGACTGGTTGTGTTAACTAAGGCCAAAGGACCTGTTAGGTTTTCCTTGTTCGACGAGGAGTGCATGTATGTGTGTGTGAGTGTGTGTGTATGTGTGTGTGTGTGTGTCTGTGTGTGTGTGTGTGTGTGTGTATGTGTGTGTGTGTGTGTGTGTGTGTGTGTGTGTGTGTGTGTGTGTGTGTGTCTATGTTACTCTGAATGGATTTGGTGTGTGATGTGTGTGTGTGTGTGTGTGTGTGTGTGTGTGTGTGTGTGTGTGTGTGTGTGTGTGTGTGTGTGTGTGTGTGTGTGTGTGTGTTTGTGTGTATGTCTATGTTACTCTGAATGGATTTGGTGTGTGATGTGTGTGTGTGTGTGTGTGTGTGTGTGTGTGTGTGTGTGTGTGTGTGTGTGTGTGCGTGTGTGTGTGTGTGTGTGTGTGTGTGTGTGTGTGTGTGTGTGTGTGTGTGTGTGTACACATCTTTACATCTCTATGTTATTCAGAATGGATTTGGTATGTGTGTGTGTTTATTGTGTTGCTAATGACAGAGGACCAATATCTTTAACACTAAAATATTGTCCCTCTGTCATCATTACAATGCTTTTTATTGAAATTGGCTTAGCAAGACAAAACCACAGAGGGATAGAGAGACAGATTCACAAAGCCAATTTCAATAAAAAAACATTCTAATAATCCTGCAGGCCCACTGGCCATACAATCCCTTTTCAGGGGCAACCTAGGCACAATGTCGGTGTAAGTGACTTGCTAAAAGTCACAAAGGAGGTGAATGAGGACTGAAGGAATCAAACCTTGTACTACAGGAACTGCGGCTCACAAACGTACCAACTGTGAGTGTCCTTGATAAATGCTGGTATATCCCCACCATTTCCATTAGGTCTAAAGTTACAGTAGGCCTAAAAGCCAAGAATGGAGGGACTGTTTTCGGTGATTTAAAGATATGTCTGAGTGTTTATGTAAATATGAATGTGCACAAGCTGTAGGAGGGCACCAAGTGTAGGCATTTCTTTAAACCTTGTTTCATTGAGTAGAGCCAACTTAATGAATTCCAAATCATAAACTTTACTATACTGAAATGTCCAGCAGATAGATTCTGCTTGTAAAAAGAACTATGTGGCAGCAAAAGGCTTTAGCCAGAATGCAAAAGTCATGATAGAGGCACAGACATCTCTAGTTAATTGGGAAGTCTTGTTAGCCAGCTTATGAAAAGATGGCACATATTGGATACACCTTTAATGAAATCTTCTGCACAGGCAAATATAAAAGCTAGTTATCTTCTCTTTGAGCTGTGGTATTTTTGTAAGATTTGTATACTCTGAAAAATGTATGCCAGATGGTGTAATTAGCAGTTCAGATACATACTGACAAACAGAGGAAGACAATTTATTTTCTACTCTTAAGTGGCAAAGGTGATGTGTGAGTTTCTTAAAACAGTTCCATCTTAGCCTGTTTTTTAAAACTCTGTCACTCCTGAATAAATACAATTTCATATGTAGATATATGCTGAGAAGTTACATCCTGTAGTCATTTTAGAAAAAGAAATTCATTTGTTGTTTGTTTCCTTTCCCAAGGAGTCTGATGTCATCAGCGATAATTATCTGTGCTTTTTCAGACATCTAGCCCACTGCAGGCTTAATGGTGTCAGCATGCTAGAAGTAAAAATGGCAGGGCTATTTAAATCAAATATTATGTAGGGATGGCTACTTCAGAACTTAACATTTGCATCAAGTACCAAGACCCTTTCATGACTTCCAGTGCCCACAAAGTGATTGCTAGTGTAGCTTTACACAGTAATTTGTCTTGGTTTGGGTGACTTACATGTGCCTTACACATTATGGTGATTATCTCAGTGGAAGGGCTTTGTAATTTGGCTTAATGAGTTTATAATACACAGTGGTTACAGACCAGGCCTTTTATTTTACATTATTCACAGTTAACACCAGGTTTCTTTATTTATTTATTTTTATTTTTAATTACTTTTCTGCACTGGAACTGATTAAACTACAAGGTTGTTCTCCGAAAGTTACCACAAACTTAAACATAATGATTAAGTAAGAGTTGTTTTTGATACAAAAGTTCTTTGGAAAACACTAAATTTCATTATACGACTTGAAATATGTTAACAAAAAACTCTCCTTAGCATGGAGAACATCGATATCTGTGCAGTAACAGAAACCTGGTTCAAGGCTCCCGAGAGCACCCCAGCACTACCAGGTTATACCTCATACCATGTTTTGCAGCCCCAAAACTTGGATCGAACCACAAAAGGAGGGGGAGTATCAATATTCGTCAAAGATACCCACACCTCCAGGTTGGTGGCACAGCACAAAGCATCAGAGACTATCCATGTGCAACTAACAGTGGGTAAAACTGCCTTCCAGTTTATAGCCTGCTACAGACTACCCTCCCAAACCCAGGAACCCCACTCGGCCTTCCTGAGCACACTGGAAAATATGAAGGTCTTTCCAAACACCATTATATTGGGCAACTTCAACTACCCAAACATAGACTGGGAACATTACTCTAGCTCCAACACCCTAGCCCAAAGGTTCCTAGAATTTATAAACTCAAATGCTATGGAACAACTTGTTACCACTCCCACTAGAGGGGAAAATGTACTGGACCTGATCATCACCAACATGGGGACTCTATTCTCCAGACCAGAAGTGTATCCCTCACTGGTAAGATCAGACCATAAACTAATCTCACTAGATATTCACATCCCGACCCCAGCCCCTGCCCAGAAAACCACAGTGAAAAACATCTCTAAAGCAAATTTCACACTCCTCAAAACCGAGGTGGAATCCTTCAAAGCCCACGGGCCTGTGGAAAATACAGCCCAGACCACAGAATCCTTTATAAACGCATTCTATGAACACCTTCAGGAATGCATGGATCATGCAATCCCAAACAAAACCAAGACCCAATCCTCCAAAGGCAGGCGTCCTGTCTGGCGGACCCCAGCCATAAACAAACTATACAATAGAAGGAGGAAGATACTACATGATAGAGCAAAATCCCAAAAAGGGAAGGCATCTCTGATCAGTATTAGCAAAAAACTATGGGCACTCATAAAATCGTCTAAGGCCAGCTTCGAGAGAAAAATTGCACAGGACACTAAGGATAATCACAAGGCTTTCTTTAGTTATGTTAGGAACCTGGGTGGGAATTCCCAGATATGCTCAGAAATAGTCCAAAATGACAAAAAATACACCGAACCCACAGACATTGCCAACATCTTAGCTGACAGGTTCAGCGCAAGCTTCTCCCCCCCTTCCCCACCAAAAGGGCAAATATCTATCCCAGCAGAGTGCTGCCCCCCCTGACATCTCAGATGCTCAGGTAAGAGCCGCCCTCTCCAAAGCAAAAATCACAGCATCAATGGGACCAGACGGTGTCCCGGGCTGCATCCTACATGAACTCCAAGAAGAACTAAACCCAAACATAAAACTACTGTTCAATCTCAGCCTTACTACAGGAAATGTACCCAAAGAGTGGCATACAGCAACAGTGGTCCCTCTCCACAAAGGTGGTGCCTCAACGGATCCTGGAAACTTTCGCCCCATAAGCCTGACTAGCTTGGTCTGCAAAGCTATGGAAAGGATCATCATGGACCTCATAAATAAAGATATTGGGGACCTACAGACACTGGATCCTACCCAGTTTGGCTTTGTTAAGGGCAGATCCTGCCTCTTAAACCTAGTCGATTTCTTTGAAACAGTCACCAAGGCCATTGATGAGGGAAAGGTGGTCCACACAGCCTACCTGGACCTCGCAAAAGCCTTCGATACAATACCCCACTCGGGCATTATAGATAAGCTCACCAGCTTAAATATAAACCCCTATGTCACTAGATGGGTTGTAAACTGGCTCAAGGACAGAACCCACATGGTTAGAATTGCTGGAGTCATGTCAGACTCCAAACCAGTTACAAGTGGCGTCCCACAAGGCTTAGTCCTGAGACCTCTCTTGTTCGGTATATATTTCTCGGAGGTACAGGCCAACACGGAAGGACTGTGGCTGACCAAGTTCGCAGATGACTGCAAACTGGGCGCCATAATCGACTCTACAGCCGACACAAGCATCCTACAAAAGGGCCTCATAGAAACAGACAACTGTTGCCAGAGCCATGGCCTCAAGCTAAACCCCAAAAAGTGTATAGTCATCCCCTTCGGCAAAAACAAAGTGCCCACAAATTACCACATAGATGGTAATCCGTTAAGTATGGAAGAAGTAATTAGGGTCCTGGGGACCCAAGTTGATAGCAATCTCTCATTCGACAACCACGTGGCCAAAGTGGTTAGAAAAACATTTTATATAGCCCACCTAATCATGAAGGGATTCACATCTAGATCAGGGGTGGTCATCGTGCCTCTTTGCTCATCCCTCATCAGGCCCATAATTGAGTACAATGCCCCTTTTGGGATGTACCTTACCAGACACCTGCAGCAACTGGAAAGACCCCAAAAGTACCTCACCAAGAGGATCAAAGGGCTCAAACAGATGCCATATGCTGCCCGGTTAAAGAAACTCCAGCTCTACTCAGTGGCATACCACCTGCTCAGAGGCGATCTATGCCTGACGTATAAAGCCATGTCCAACCACAGAATTAATGGACATGCTGCACCTCAGAAAATCCAAATCCCATCGAGCTACGCACTCGAGAGACTTGAACCTCAGTACTGAAATAAATAGGACATGCTGGAGGGACAGATTCATAACCCAGAGGCTCCCTTCACTCTGAAATAAAATCCCAGTCCAGGTTAGGCAGAGTCCCTCATTGACTCTCTTCAAGAGGAATCTTGATGAGTGGATGGGAGATCGTAGATTTACTCCAGGTATCACTTCTGTGTCACTGTTAGATAGAGGCACAGTATACTAACCTCGAAAAAGGGCATAGCAAAATTCATTTAAAATGGGTGGCGAAAGCCAAACACACTCTGGCTAGGCTTGTAAACGCCCTAGGGCAGATAGCCTAGTATGAACCTATGAACCTATGAACAACTTATTATAGTTTCATTCTTGCTGGTCTACTAGAAGTGCTCATTTGCCTTTAACTTGCGACACACTTCCTGCTGCCTCTTGTGTGTATTGGTGAGTGCCCTAACTCCCACTACCCCAATGCCTGTGCACTGCCACTAAGCTATCATGCCCAGAGCCCTATCTCTAACATGAAAAAAAAAACCTCCTCTTCACTCCCTAACCCTAAATCTGAGTCATATCTAATTGCTCCCTAACCCTAACTCTGAGCTAACTCCTGTTCCCCTTCACACCCTAACCCTAACTCTGAGCCAAATCCTGATCTCTTCCTAAACCTAAACCTAAAACCTAAAACCTAAAATCCCCCTTCCCTCCATAAATCTTAAGCCTCTTCTTCCCGTTTCCCTTCCCCACTTACCAGTTATATTTACTTATTTTAGTTTACATTTGTTAACCGGGGGTGTCATGAGACATTGATGGTATTATAGTGCTGCAACAGCTGCAGCCCTAAATTCACATTTGAGTTTGAGCAGCTGCTCAGCCAGGTAGCCAGTCAGGGAAATATTTGTTTATGGTCATTGCTTTGAGTTGCTAGTTTTCAAGCAGCTGGGGCATGTGCATCTGTATGGGCCCTATTATTGCTCACTCTAGTATTAAAAACTTCAACTCATATTTCAAGTTTGCATAGGCTTATCCATGTTATACTTAATAATTATAGTAAAAGCAATTTCTTCTCCCAAAATACTCTTCTAAAATTGTTGCAATAGTCCATACAAATAGAAAAATAAGAAAAGATAGACAGTAGTGATCAGTTTTCTGCTGTAATAATGTGTCAAGTTTGCTCATTGGAGAAGAATACTACTTGTTACTATTGTGAGGCTATAACTATCATAATTAGTGCATGTTACATCTTCACAAGGCATGTGGCTCTTAACATCCAGAGACAGCTTATACCATCAAGCACTTAAGATTCACGAGAGTTGAGAAATGTCTGATTCCTTTGGAAAAGATGCAAGAAAAACAAAACATCATGTAGTACTGTAGCTAGCTGAAAACAGATGCCACAGTTTGCATCTTGAGATCCCAATACATCTTCGAGTAGGTTGCATAAGTAAGGAAGGTATAAGTAATGAAGCACTATACTTGGTGTTTTGAGGACAGACTCCACACTTTCAGCAGGTTGTCAATGCACAGCTAATTGTAATATTAAATGGCATTAGAAAAATGGTGTTTGGTCAGTTAACATTAGACTCTTGTTGCTTACAGGAACTAATCTCCCTATGTGGGATATATTCTGATTCAGATCCAAAAAAATCTGTAACATCCTGAGCTGAGATGATGCTTCAGTAGTAAATTTCTTAAGAAACTGAAGAAAAAATGTACTTTAACTTGTGCAAAAAGTGGTAAAGACCCAGAGTTCCCATTATATGGTAAAAGATTTAAAATAACCAGTTTCTTGCAAAATCAGACAAGAATAAAGAGATTTATAATCAGATGCCTTGTACAAGTCCTGGTATTGTGTATAACTGCATTCTTTTATCTATTTTGTCTCAATATTTTTTATTTATTTATTTACATTTACATTTGTTTACTGGGAAAGTCTGACTAGGCCAGAAGTCCATTTTCAGCAGAGGCCAGGGGAGAAAACCTCCACAGAAATATAAGCAAAATACAATAATTAGATAGTACAATAGTATACATAAAATATGTAAGATGCAGAATACACACCATCTAGTTAGTCTATACAAAGAAGTATTCAGTTCAGATTTCTGCTAGATACAGGTTCAAAAAGAAAAAAAAACAGCATTTCAGTAAAGATCACTGTGAGAAAAATAAAGTTAGTAGTGTGTACATATTAAATAATAGTTATGAACAAATGAGATTTCCTATACATATATATATATATATATATATATATATATATATACACACACACACGCCTATTTTTACTAGTAATAACACTGAGGAGAGGGAGACTATTAGGTAAGGAGTGGACAGTGTGTTGAGAGAGTTACAGATATCTTGTCAGTCAGTTTGGCACAGGAGCAATGCCAGTTATTGGATAGATGTTCAAATAGTAGTTGTTTAAAACTGGTAGGTTCAGATGTGTTTTGGAGGGTGTGAGGTAGAGAGTTCCATAATTTGGCTATTTGATTTGAGAATAGGGCTTTACTGTGAGTGTTGTTAGCTTTGTCTACTGTGAGAAAGTTGCATGAGTAGGGAACAACAAGTTCCTTGAGGGATGGGCAGCTGTCAGGATGGAAGATGATATTGTGTGTGAATTTAAGTTGGTAGAGATGGAGGTTAGGTAGCTAGAGCCAATTTAATTTATGTAGAGCAATACAATGGTGGGTTTGGTGGGGAAGGTTTTCTACGAAGTGGGCTATTTTGTTGTAGCAAGTTTCTAATTTGGTTAAGTCTGTTTTTTTTTTGAAGTATGTAAAGTGGAGAAAGCATAATGGAGTATAGA
Source organism: Protopterus annectens (assembly GCF_019279795.1). Taxonomy (NCBI): domain Eukaryota; kingdom Metazoa; phylum Chordata; order Ceratodontiformes; family Protopteridae; genus Protopterus; species Protopterus annectens. The sequence continues at coordinate 805,310,414 of NC_056729.1, forward strand.
GAGGAGGACGGTTCTGGATATGTCTAGCCTGGTATTGACAGTGAGGAATGGCTTGCTTCTGTTCAGAGTCAAGTTTGTTGTGAACTTTCTTAATTGTGATGGCCATCTGTTGGTCAAATCTGTGTTGGTCAAATCTGAGTTTGTCGTCGATAGTGACGCCAAGGAGTTTTTTGTGCTCAGCTGGTTGGATGACTGTGTTATTTGCTGAGAAAATGGTGAAAGGAAGGCTGGTAGCTGATTGTTTGCTACTGGTAAATAGCATTAACCGTGTCTTTTTGGGGTTGAAAATTAGTTGTGATTTACTTAGATATGTTTTAGTATCATTAAAAACTTGTTGGGCTACTATTTGGAGGCCTGGTAGGGTACCTGCTGAGCAGATTACATTTAAATAGTCTATGTACTGAACTACTTTAGCATGTGTTGTGGATGAGGCTAGATCATTAGAGAAGATGGTGAAAAAAAGGTGCCCAGGTATGAATCCTTGGGGGACTCTGACAGGGAGTTCAGATTTCCATTGTACTGCTTGTTGTCTGTCAGAAACATAGCTTAGGAACCAGGAGAGGTAAGTCTTGATAGGTTTAGTGAGGCAAGAGTATTAAGGGGTTTCTGATGGGAGACAGTGTCAAACGTTTTTGGCATGTCTAGGAAGATTGATGCTACTTGATGGTTTGAATTTCTGAGTTGGTTGATGGTGTTAGAGAAATTAATTAGGGCTGTGTTGTTGCTGTGTTTCGGTCTGAACTTTTGTTGGGAGGGAGAGATAAGGTTATGAGATAGCTGGTATTGTAGTAATTTAGTGTGTATGCATTTTTACAGAATTTTGCCATGGGGGAAAGGATGGCTATGAGTCTGTAATTGTTTGATGCTACTCCTTTATGTAGAGGAGTGATATAGGAAATTTTCCATAATTTTGGGACATATTGTTCTACTACAGACCTATTTGCCAGAATGGAGATGAGCAAAGCTATGGCTTCAGCTGAAAGTTTGAGGTACTCATTGGGGAGTCTGTTAGCTGCTAAGGAAAGTTTCAGTTTTTTCAGCATCATTCTTATGGTGTTAGTTGGTTTGAGGTCAAAAGAGTTGTTAGTTTCCACATTAGGTGGAAGAGATGGTGTGTGGAATTCTTCCTTGTAATTAAGGAGAGGATGGTGTTTATAAAGTAGGTGCTGATTTGTGATGCGGCAATGCTCACGCTCTGGTTATTGGTTGTTGGTTCTAGGGTTGTGGCTTTACCTAGTTGGAGGAGTGAGTTAATTGCCTGCTAGAACTTTTTGGGATTGTTTTCATATTTATTTTGCATAGCTGTATAAAATTTTTTTGTCTAGTTTGAGTTGTTTTTTGTTTGATTGTGGAGCTGCTGGTATGCTAACAGAGTTTTATTGTCTTTTGTTTTCTGGTATTGAAACCAGGTTTTGTCCCTTTGTTTTTGAATCTAATGGTTTCTTTTGGTATCCAGGGCAATCTCTTTATTTTTAACACAACATGTATAAATTGGTGCTAAGCTATTTGGAATAGCTAGAAATGTGTCATTGAAGTATTGTATTGCTAATTAATTTAAATTGATCATTCACTTATATATCTCTGTGCTGAGTACTGGCTAAAAAGGTTATTTGTCACAGCTCACTTACCCAGTTAACAAATAAGGTAATTATTTCATAGATATATACTAAGCTAATGACCACCTGTGTATTTATACGCCTAGCTGTGGAACAAACCCAGTTGTGTTCCTATGTATTAAGAGCATTTATTTGGGGGGGGTTATTCAGTTAGGAGGTTTCTTAAGGTTATGTGTGAGGAATATATTAGTTTGGGCATAGTTATTTCTGCCTTTGTCTGTCAGAGACATGATGGACAGACCCTGGATGGGTTTCTAATTTCCAATCCATTAGTCAAAGTAACAATTAAAGAGGGCTAGGGATATATCGTGCTTCACATGGATAAGGAGCCTGTTCTTTATCTGTCTTGCCAACATGCCCTATTTATGTTGCAAGCAAAATTTAAATAATTGGATCTAATGATTCTGAAGCTATTCATTTTGCAGATGTGCAAAAGGTCCATCAGAGGGGGACCTGAGAATGCCTTGCATGCCAGGCATAGATTGTCTCTAATTAACTTTTAGGAGGCTGAGTATACAGATAGGGCTTTAAGGAGATCCACACAGAATAACACATTTATACCATGTCTTCTCCTGGTAAGGACACTTGGTGGCATTTCTCACTAATGCATATGTCTGGTCATGTACATGCTGAATGGGGTATCATACTCAATCATTGGTCTGATAAGGGCTGAACAAAGTGGCACTATGATTTCATTGGACATGGATGCCATGCCCTTACTTATAAGTTGGGTGACATACAATGATTTTCTTTCTAACCTGGCAACATGTTGGTCAAAGGCCAGATTACTGTCTAAGTAAGTTCCCAGATCCCTGACTACCAGGTCAGCTCTTAGAGTGTGTATTATCTGTGGAGTATTTAGCCAGGGTGGCTGTTATCCCAAAAGGCACTATAATCCATTTCTTGTCACTGAGTTTTAATCCTTGACTTTGGCACCAGTCTAAGTCTGTTCTAGACCGTCTTGTAAGATGTTTCTCTTGTGGGAGGGGGTTCTATGATCACTCTCAGTTTGCTGTAATCTGCAAACTTGGTCAGCCAAAGGCCCTTGTCTTTAGCCTTAATTCTGAGAAGTAGAGAAGTAGATGCCAAATCGGAGAGGTCCCAGCATGGAGCTCTGAAATACCCAACTGGCGACCAGTCTTAGTGGAGGTGGAATCACCAATTCTGACTTCCTTCGTCCTGTTAGTGAGCCAGCTGAGATATTTAGGGTGTTAAGCCCAGTTTGGTGAGTTTATCAGCTATAACTGAGTGAGGTATTATATTGAATGCCTTTGCCGGCTCCACATAGGCGGTATGCACCATTTTTCCCTCATCCATTACCTTGGTGTCCTTCTCAAAGAAGCCCACTGGGTTTAGTAGGCATGACCTTCTCTGACAAAGCCAAACTGGTTTGTGGCCAGTATATGAAGGTTATCCATGTCTTTGTTGATCATTTCCATGATAGTTCTTTCCACGCCTTTGCATATTACACTAGTCAGACTAATGGGTCTGTAGCTTCCAGTGCCCATTAATGGCCCACTATTGTGAAGAGGGATAACAGCTGCAGTCTTCCATTTTCATGGTACAAAGCCTGTGTTGATGCTATAGTTGAAAAGTGACTCAAGTGGTCCTGATAGGTCATGTTCCAAGCTATTTAGGAGGCATCCTGGGATATCATCTGGGGCCATAGAGGCTGTGTTTTTAGCTTTAGTGAACACTGTCAGGACCTGTTTTCTGCTAATAGTTGGGGTGTAGGTTATGCTAGTAGGTATTTCATGGAGGGAGGTGGGAGATTTGGGGGGTGAAGTTTGAGTTAAGTTTTCAACCAGCAGATTCACTATGTTGCTGTGGTCAGTGAAGATGGCAACACTGACCACCAGTTCTGCACACTCAGTGCGCTACCTTTGAGATAAGGGGCACAGCCGTAGCAAGCCATGTGGCTTTCTTTAGCCTATGGAGACACTATTTTGACCTCATAACTGGCCTTGTTTATCTTAATGAGTCCTCTTGTTTCATGTTTAGTTTAATTTAAGAGTTGTTAACATTATTTGAGTTGCTCTTCTTGATTTTACACATGGCCTTTTCCCTTTCTTATATACCTTTTTAAGGTTAGGATTACCAGTGTGGTTTGTTTTTAGAGCTTGATTTGGGCTTACTTGCAGCAGCCTCTATAAAGCCATTTACATGCTTATATAAAGAAAAACAGGCTGAGCCAGTCACCACGGCTGATATAAAGCCACTTTAATTGTAAAGACATAAAGTAAGCATTTTCACGATCCTCTCGACCGCTTCATCAGACTCAAATAAAATCCTTTCATACACCTACTTTTATACACTCAATAATCAATTAAAACATTAATTAAAAACATCAATTATTCAAATATGCATGCTAAAACTTCATATAAGGACTTCATTTAAAAAGTAGTAAAAAGTATAGCAAAAAATACATTTGTCTGATAATAACTCATTAATGCTTAATTGTCCTAGCTTTTAGAAAGGGTTTCAGGGACACTGCTTCATTAATCCCTGGAGAGGTATGTGCATTCAATCTGAGTATCCATCTTTGCTCTGCAAGCTCAGTCCTGTTTTTTATGTCCCCACCCCTCATTCCTTCCTGCAGAATCTCTAGAACAATAAATTTAAAGGAATGCTGTCTGCCCTTAGTTTCTACATGCTTAAAAAGAGCATTTGTTTCCTTTTAATTAGAAATATCTCTGTAGTGCTCATGTATGCATTCCTTTAGCATACAATTAGTCTTTCGTACATAGTAAGAATTGCATATTATGCAGAAAGCAAAATACGCTATATTTTTTGTTCTGCAATCAGCATACTGCCTAGCTTGTAATTCAAAGTGCAGATCAGGGTGGATATATGTGGTACATGAATGAATATACCTGCATGCTGAACAGTTCCTGCACATATAAGTGCCTTTTCTTCCAGATAAATTGTTCAGTCTATTACTCTTGTTGCCATAGCACAGTTGACGTTTAAGGGACCTCTTATTTTTAAAAGCAAAACTAGGTGCATCTTCTATAAAACCATCCAGGTCTCTAATAGTTTTCAAGATGTTCCAATTTCTTTTAAATACTTCACAAAAAATACTAATGTCACTGCTAAAAGTAAGGGGGAATCTAAGTTTACCATCATTACTGCCATTCACCTGTGGTGTATTATTGGCTCCCTCAGAAAAAAGGGTCTACCTCTGGTGTGCCTCTCTTCATTTCAACTACATATTTATCATACATACTGTGGTGGTGGTGCTGCGGTAGCATTGTCACCTCATAGCAAGACGTTGTCCCGTTCAATTCTCAGCTAGAGCGTCTTCTGTGTGGAGGCATATGTGAATGGGGCCTGCCTTCGTTGAAGGTTGTGCGTCAGGGCTGGTAACCCGGTACGTAAAAATCCACTACCAATCATTAGCGGACCGGAGTTCCGCTGTGGCGACCCCTAACTGGGAAAAGCCGAAAGACACAAACAAATCACCAGGATACCCTCTCTCTAAAAACTCTTCTTTAAGCTTATCTAATGCTGCCTTAAGCTGTGACTCATCATTATATAGTCTCATCAGCCTAAGGATTTGCCCTTTCACTACATTTTTATGTACAAATTTCAGATGCATGCTCCCTTTATGTAGCAAAGCATTTTTCCTCGTGGATTTCCTGTGAATACTTGTCTGAATCCCTAGAATATCTGATTTCCTTAGTTTATCATCAAGGAATTCTATCTCTTCCTGTGAAAATTTAATGATAAATTTCAAGAAAGAGGTAGTGCCATGTAGATATTCAATAAATGAAATAAGTTCATTTTGCGTACCTTTCCATAAAAAAACATGTCATCAACAAAACAAGTGTACCAAATTAAGTTGTTCCTAAATTCCTCTTTCTCCAGGAATGATTCACATTCCCATTGAACCAACACAAGATTGGCGTAGCTGTTGGCATACGGAGTGCCCATTGCCACGCCAATCTTTTGAAGGTACATCACATCTCCAAAACTAAACAGATTATTTTCTAGGATAATCTCAAGTAGAGTGCATATCAACCTGATGTTTTCATTGGTAAAAACACATTTAGAATGCAGCAGGCTTCTGATGTTTTCAACACTCCAGGCCAGGCATTGGGTATGACTGTAAATAGAGAGACTATATCTAGTGTAACAAAATAAAATGTTTCAGTTAGGTCTTTAGTCTTGCTATATAGTAACTCTAGAAACATTCTAGTGTCTTTCAACACACTACTACATGTCTCTAGCACAGGATGCAGATATTTTTCTACATAGACAGGGGCTCTGTAGCCCACCCCTTGCCTGAGACTATAGGTCTCATAGGTGGAGTCCTCAAGTTCTTATGTACTTTAGGTAATCCATATATAGCTGGAAATACTGGATTTTCAATAGTAAAATACTTAAATAGATCTTCTGTAATTATCCCATTAACTAAAAGATCAAACAACATAACAGAGATTCTATCTATTATTCCCTTAGCTTGTATTCGGGTTATTATCTGATATGTGTTCTCTTCCTCTAATAGTAATCTCATTTGTGTCATATATTGATCTTTGTCCAACACCACAACGCCTCCACCTTTATCAGCTGGCTTTATTTCAATAGACTCTAAGGTTCTCAATTCAGATAGTCCCTCATTCTCTGTTTTACTTAAATTATACCGCTTAACTACAGTACTTTCATCAAAGATTTTTCTAATTTCATTCTCACAGACAGAAACAAATGTGTCCACTATCGGATGTGTTTTAGGTACAAAAGTACTTGGTTTAGTGAAGTTATAAGATTTCTTATATGTAAGTTTAGGGGTTGTGGGGGACATACCTCAACCTACAATTGGGGGTGCAGGACAGATAGCTCTTCTAGAAAATACAACTTTAAAGGAGAGCAGAAATATTTAACATTCACTGTGCTCCTGTATTTTCAATTTTTTTTTTTTTGTAATTCCAAGGCTCACTCTTCTAGGTCTCAGAATTACAACAGCAAGCCTGCCCAAAGTAGGATACCAAAGAACATTTGGCAGAACCATTTAAGATGGGCAAATCACCACTCATACAAGTGCACAACTGCTATTGTGCCATGTGGAACTGCATGTAGGATGAAAACTGCAACATCATTTGTGAGAAATTAGTACAGAATCTCAGACAGTGAACAGAATATGACATTACTGTTGATCAAGGCAAATCCAGTGTGCAGCATATCCACCAGAAAAAAAAAAAAAAACATGTGAAAGGGGTTTGCGGTTGCTATAAAGGTTAAGGTGTTTACTTCATAAGCACAATGTACAAGGTTTGATTCTCACATTTGAAAGGGAAAATGGTTAGGCTTAAATGGCCCACAAGGGCAGCTAGCCTATTACTTGCCTATGAACCTGTGAACATGGAAAACTATATTAAAAATAAACTATTGCGCACAGATCATAACATCACGGAGATAGAAATTGATGGTAGAATGGCCATTACTTACATACATCAGCACCCAGAAAAATTGGGAGAAGCCTGTATTACTTTGATGATCTATAACAAGCTACCAAACAATGCAGATCTGCACACAATCACACAGCAGACCAAGGTGTTGATACATGTCACAGCATAGCTTTCTACAAAATTGGCAGTAAAACAGTAGTGCATGCATGTGCATTACAACAAGCCAGAGTAAAAAAAAAAAGAAAAAAAAGTATAGCAGATGATATATAATATATACCAAGCTTCCCCATCTACAGTGTATCAAGTCACTCTTGCTAATTCATTTCATTTTTGCCTCTCCATATGGACATCAGTTGCATTTTTTCTCTATGGGAACAGAGGAAAAGGTGAGGAGAAGATACTGTAGTGTTGACCATGAAAGAAGAAGAGGTGTCATGGCAGAGGATGACCCACCCTTCACTTTGGGAGGTGGGGATTACCAACCTTATGCAGTTGTGTACCTATATATAGAGGATGTTTAGATGGATTCTGAATAACCAAGAGCCCAGTCACTTCTTATGCATTATTTTTAGGTTGCATCCACTGAGCTTGTGATGGAATGCATGATTTTCATTTTGCAGTAAAAGATCACAAAATATTAAAACTATGATAATTTGCATCTGTAGTGCTATACAGTCCTGCAGATAAGGACAAGTCAACACAACACAACACTGCAAATGAAAATATGTAAATTTACAAAATAATGTTAGGAATCTAAAAGGTAAAACTCCATGCCTATTAAGCTCTCCTCACTGTGGAGAATGTAGTCATCTGTGCTATTACAGAGACTTGGTTTAAAGCCTTAGAAAGTACTCTGGCAGTGCAAGGTTACAGTGCCTCTTATACATTTAGAATAACAACAGCACAGACATAGCCCTTATCAGACCCATAGTTGAGCACAATATCCCCTTTGGTATGTACCTATCTAGACAGTTGGCACAGTTGAAATGCCCACATAGGTTCCTCATCAGGATAATCCAGGGCATGAATACCCTAAAGGCACTGTCTCAGTACTCTGTGTCCTACAGGCTCCTGGGAAGTGATCTATGCCTGGCTTATAAGGCACCCTCAGATCTAGCCCTGATGGAGCTATTGCACATCTGCAAAGGAAACAGCACTAGAAACACTAGATTCAAGGATTTGACCTTCACTTGTGACATAAATAGAACATGCTGGAGGGGCAGATATGTGACTCAAAGGATCCCCGTGTTATGGAATAGGCTCACCATGCATGTAATGCAGAGTTTATGCCTGATCCTGTTCAAATGAAACTTTGACCACTGTATGGGAAATCGCAAATTCACCCCCAGTCTGGATCTCATGTCTCTGACGGACAGAGGTCATCAGTATGTATAATGTTTCTCTAATTAACATCCCCCCTCCCCACAAGTTCTTTAGCTGCCTCCTTACTAACAATCTTTAGTTGCCTCCTCACTAACATTCTCCCCTTCTAATAAATACTAGACATACTCAGGGACAAAACTGGGTTGGGGTGCATGGCTAGGCTTATAAAGGCCATTGTGCTCATTAGTCTATATATATATATATATATATATATATATATATATATATATATATATATATATATATATATATATATATATATATATATATATATGTGTGTGTGTGTGTGTGTGTGTGCGTGTGTGAATGAGAGGGAGGATATGAGGATGCAGGGAGTAGAGGTGGCGAAGGTGAATGAGTTTAAATACTTGGGATCAACACTTTAGAGTAATGGTGTGTGTGGAAGAGAGGTGAAGAAGAGAGTACAGGCAGGATGGAGTGGGTGGAGAAGAGTGTCAGGAGTGATTTGTGACAGACCAGTACCAGTAAGAGTGAAAGGGAAGGTCTACAAGAGTGTAGTGAGACCAGCTATGTTATATGGGTTGGAGACAGTGGCACTGACAAAAAGGCAGGAGTCAGTGCTTGAAGTGGCAAAGTTGAAGATGTTAAGATTTGCACTGGGTGTGATGAGGATGGACAGGATTAGGAATAAGTGTATTAGAGGGTCAGCCCAGGTTGGAAGGTTTGGAGACAAAGCCAGAGAGGCAAGATTACGTTGGTTTGGACATGTGCTGAGGAGGGATGCAGAGTATATTGGGAAAAAGATGCTAAGGATGAAGCTGCCAGGTAACAGGAAAAGAGGAAGGCCTAAGATAAGGTTCATGGATGTGGTTAGAGAGGACATGCAGGTGGTTGGTTTGACAGAGCAAGATGCAGAAGACAGGAAGAAATGGAAACAGTTAATCTGCTGTGGTGACCCCTGACAGGAGCAGCCAAAAGGAGGAGTCTAGTAACAACCTAAGAACCTATGAATTTATGGGAAGGAATGCAGATGTGCTTTGTGAAAAGTCATTCAGAAACAGCACAGACAAGTAATGGGAACAGAGCTGATGAAAACGGGATGGGGCTGTTAGTAATAGTCTTTACACTGGGTTGCCAGCCCTCTGAGATTGCCTCTAACCCTTAGTAACTTGTTCAAAGCAAGCATGGCAGTGCAGCTCAGAGGGAGACAGCTGTATTGATGTGTTGGCAAAAGGATGCCTACACATCTTTAATCAGCAACTCTGTCTGGGACATTTACACATTAATGACACGTGGATGACAACATAGCATTCTTATGCTCTCATCAAGTGGCTGAGACATCAGAGTTGCAGAAATACCAACTGCTACTGCAAGGCATCAGCCACCTTCCATCATACCTCCTGCCTCTATTTCTTTTGTATCTGTTCCTGGCAACAAGATTTGCATAATTTATTGGGGAGTCCTAAAAATTCACCATTTACAGGTGGGCCATATAAATGCATGCTAGGCCAAACAACCTCATTATAGCAGGTTCGCAGTGGTGCAGCAAAGGCAGGTAGCATAGTACATGTGCTAGATTTTTCAAAAAGTATGCAACCCCAAATTAAAGAATGGCATCTGATATGTATAAGCTTGAACTGTAGCTTTGTGTCATTATCATATCTGATCTACATGAAGTGAAAATGTCCAAACCCCTGTGACCAGCTCTTACCAGACATCTAATGTAGTAGAGATGACTGAGGTGACAAAGATTCCACAGCAACTCATTACAATCTCAAGATGTTACTGCAGTCAGGCAATGGCAAGATGGCTCCTAATGCCAGTAAAATAATATCACAGAGATATTTGGCAGTGTTAGTATTAGATTCACATATCACACAGAACAAAATTGGACAAAATCACACAACAACAATCATGTAGCTTCAGAGCTACAGTACTGCAGTAAAATTCTTGATGGCTACTGACTCCCAGTGACCAGTTGTAGGATCATAGAAGATTCCTATGCTGTTGACACAGAGGTAATTTCAAGCGTAGCCGTTTGGTAGTCAATACCCAAGATTGCATTTAGTGATGACTGCCAGTGTCCAGGAGGGTTGTGGGCACTATCCCCATTAAGAATTTATGGGGTCCCATCCACTCATCCAGGTTCCTCTTGAACAGTGTCATAGAGGTGCTCTGTTTCACATTAATTGGTAGTCTGTTCCAAAGACATGGCAGTTGCTGAGAGATAAATCTGTCCCTCCAGCATGTCCTATTTAAGTCACAGGCCATATCTATGTCCCTGAAATGGGTAGCTCTAGACTCATTTGATTTGTGGATATGCAGTAAGTTCATTAGGTTTTGGTCTAGGGTTGCTCTGTAGGCCAGGTATAAGCCTCCCTTAAGAAGTTTATACAATAGGGAGTATAGTTAGAGGGATTTTAGTCAGTCCATGTAAGGCACATGCTGGCGTCCTTGATCTTCATTGTTAGAATCCTCTGAGTTCTCTCTAATTGCTGTAGGTGCTTAGTACGGTGCATACAGAATGGGTAGTTATACTCAATTATGGGCCGGATAAGTGCTGAGTATGGGGCGAGGGTTATAACTTCTTTTGCTCTCTCTTGAGGTGATGCTTTTACTAATCAAGTGAGCTATGCGGAAAACTTACCTTACAATGGTAGACACGTGGTGGTCAGTGGTAAGGTCGCAGTCAGCCTGTGATCCCAGGTCCCTTACCATTTCATGGGTACTTAGGCTGTTGTTATTGATTTGATAGTGTGAGGGGGCATTGTTTGTACCAAGGGGAAGGATGGTACATTTCTTTGCATTCAATTTGAGACCATGACTAATACACCAGTCATTGGTCTGTGTGAGACCATCCTGGAGTATGCTGACATCATTTGGGGATTTAGTGATTGCACCTAGTTTGCAGCCGTCTGCAAACTTGGTCAGCCACAACCCTTTAGTTTTGATCTGAACTTCAGCACTAATCCCTGTGGCACCCCGCTGGTAACAGGTCTGCTGGTTGATGTGGAGTCACCCACTTTCATAGTGTTTGTCCAGTTTGTGAGCCAGTTGGCAACACATCTTACAATGAGGGGGTTTACATTCAGTTTGCTAAGTTATTCAGTAATGCCTGAATGTGGTATTGTGTCAAAAGCCTTTGCCAAGTCGAGATATGTTGTGTGCACAGATTTGCCCTGATCGGTGGCCTAGGACACACTTTGAAAGAAATCTACCAGATTTAAAAGGCAGGATCTGCCCTTCAAGAAGCTGAATTGGAAACGGATCCAGGGTTTGGAGGTCACCTATGTCATTTATGAGGTCCATAATGATATGTTCCGTGGCTTTACAGATGAGGATGGTCAGGATTATGGGTCTGTAATTCCCCAGGTCTGTTGCTAGGCCATTTTGTGGAGGGAAATAGGTTCATAGGTTCATACTAGGCTATCTGCCCTAGGGCATTTATAAGCCTAGCCAGAGTTGTGTGGCTTTCACCACCCCTTAGGTTGAAGAATACTATACCCATTAGTTTGCCATGCCTCTGTCCAGCAGTGATACAGAGATGATCCTCGGGGTAAACCTACGATCTCCCATCCACTGGTCAAGATTCCTCTTGAACAGAGCCAGCGAGGTGCTCTGTCTCACATGGACCGGGATTCTGTTCCACAGCATAGGGAGTCTCTGGGTGATAAATCTGTCCCTCCAGCACGTCCTATTTATATCCGTGTTGAGGTTTAAGTCTCTTGCTCTTGTGGCTCTGGTGGATTTGGATTTTTTGAGGTGGAGCATGTCCATTAATTCCAGGTTGGACATGGCCTTGTATGTCAGGCACAGGTCACCTCTGAGCAGACGGTATGCGACTGAATAGAGCTGGAGTTTCTTCAGTCGGGCAGCATATGGCATATTTTTGAGCCCCTTTATACTTTTGATGAGGAACTTTGGGGTCTTTCCTATTGCTGCAGGTGTCGGGTAAGATACATTCCGAATGGGGCATTGTACTCAATCATTGGTCTGATAAGTGAAGAGTACAGGGGAACAATGACCTCCCTTGATCTGGATGTGAATCCCTTCATAATCAGGTGGGCAATGTAAAAGGTCCTCCTAACCACTTTGGCAATGTGAGTTTCAAAAGAAAGGTTGCTGTCAACTTGGGTCCCCAGGTCCCTGATAACCTCTTCTGTGCTTAATGGATTGCCACCTATGTGGTAACTTGGGGTTACCTTGTTTTTACCAAAGGGTATGACTATACATTTTTTGGCATTTAGCTTAAGGCCATGGCTCTGGCACCAGTTATCCGTTTCTATGAGACCTCTCTGAAGGATATCTGTGTCTGATGGATTTTCAACTATGGCGCCCAGTTTGCAGTCATCTGCAAACTTTGTCAGCCACAATCCTCCTATGTTTGCCTGCACTTCTGAAAAGTAGATGCCGAACAAGAGGGGCCCAGGACTGAGCCCTGTGGGACACCGCTTGTGACCGGCTTGTAGTCTGACATGGCACCAGCAACTCTAACCCTGTGGGTTCTGTCCTTGAGCCAGTTTGCAACCCATCTTGTGACATATGGGTTTACATTTAAGCTGGTGAGCTTTTCTATGATACCCGAGTGGGGTATTATGTCGAAAGCTTTTGCAAGGTCAAGGTAGGCTGTGTGAACTGCCTTACCCTCCTCAATGGCCTTGGTGACTGTTTCAAAAAAGTCGACCAAGTTCAAGAGGCATGATCTGCCCTTGACAAAGCCAAATTGGGTAGGATCCAATGTCTGTAGGTCCCCTATGTCTTTATTTATGAGTTCCATTATGATCCTCTCCATAGCTTTGCAGACCAGGCTTGTTAAGCTTATGGGGCGGTAATTACCAGGGTCCGTAGAAGCACCGCCTTTGTGGAGTGGGACCACAGTTGCCGTACGCCACTCTTTGGGTACGTATCCTGTGGTAAGGCTAAGATTAAACAGCAGCCTTATGTGTGGGTTTAGTTCCTCATTGAGTTCGTGTAGCACACAGCCGGGGACACCATCCGGTCCCATTGATGCTGTGTTTTTAGATTTAGAGAGAGCAGCTCTCACCTGGGCATTTGAGATGATTGGGAGGCTACACTCTGCTGGGATAGATATTTCTCCTTTTGGGGGGGGGGGAGAAATTTTCACTGAACCTGTCTGCCAGTATGTTTGCAATGTCTGTGGGTTCAGTGATTTTTGTATCATTTTGGACTAATTCTGAGCATATCTGGGAGTTTCCACCCAGATTTCTAACATAGCTAAAGAAGGCCTTATGATTGTCTTTTGAGTCCTTGGCGATTTTTCTCTCAAAGTTGGCCTTGGATGATTTTATGAGTGATCGTAGTTTTTTACTAGTATTGATCAGAGATGTCTTCCCTTTTAGGGATTTTGCTCTATCTTGTAGTAGCTTTCTCCTCTTGTTGTAAAGTTTGTTTATGGCTGGGGTCCACCAGATCGGGCGCTTGCCTTTGGTGGAAAGGGTCTTGATTTTATTTGGGATTGCTTGATCCATGCAATCCTGGAAGTGCTCATAGAAAGCATTTGTAAGGGATTCAGGAGTGTGGGTTGTGGTTTCCAGTGGCTCAGGGGCCTTGAAGGATACCACACCAGTCTTAAGAAGTGTGAAGTTGGCTTTTGAGAAGTTCTTCACTGTGGTCTTTTTTGTTGGGGGTGGGGGCGGGATGTGGATCTCCAGTGAGATTAGTTTATGGTCTGGTCTCACCAATGAGGGATATACTTCCGGTGTGGAGCATTTTGTCCCCATGTTTGTGATGATCAGGTCTAGTATATTTTCACCTCTTGTGGGAATGGTGACAAGTTGTTCCATAGCATTTGAGTTTATGAACTCCAGGAACCTTTGGGCTAGGGTATTGGGGCTTGAGTAATGTTCCCAGTCTATGTTTGGGTAGTTGAAGTCACCCAATATGATTGTGTTTGGAGAGACATTTATACTCTCCAGTGTCTTCAGGAAGGCTGTGTGGGGTTCCTGAGTTTGATAGGGTGGCCTGTAACATGCTACAAACTGTAGAGCAGTTTTGCCTATGGTTAATTGCACCTGAATGGTCTCTGATGCTTCGTGAGTTGCCACCAGCCTGGAGGTGTGGGTTTCCTTGATGAATATAGATACACCCCCTCCTTTTGTGGTACGGTCTGGGTTTTGGGGCCGGAACGCATGATATGAGGTAAAACCTGATAGTGCCGAGGTGCTCTCAGGAGCCTTGAACCAGGTTTCAGTCACAGCACAGTCATCGATGTTCTCCATACTGAGGAGGGCTTCGAGGGCATGCATCTTGAGATTTAGACTTCTGGCATTGAGCAGCATTACCCTTAGTTTTTTTCCATTATTGTTTTCTAGGGCGGTGGGTTTAGAATTTGAGCCTTGTCTAAAAAAGGCACTATGGGGTGGCAAGAGCCTTTGCCAATATCCGAAACCCAGGCATGACAGGTGCAAGCCGTCCCTTGTGAAGCAGCGTGGCTTGTCAAGCATGTCATTCCAGGCAGACAGACATTGGATCCCCTTAGAATGACACCAGAAATTAAGCCAATTATTAAAACTGATCATTTTGTCTCTGTATTGTGGCATCATTCTTGGTGAAGGTAGGATACTGCTCAGGGTCAGGGTCATACCAGCCTGGGCTACATAATCTGAGAGCTCCTTTATGTCTCTTTTCATGTAGTCCAGGGAGGTACATCTCAGGTCATTCACACCGGCATGGACAATGACTGAGTCATACTTGTACTTGCTGTGGAGTGACCTGAGTGCTTGTGTTATGTGGCGGATTCTAGCCCGACAGGCAGCTTACTGTGACCCTCTCCTTGTTCAGTCTGGTGAGTGGGACGTCAGTGTGTCTGACTATGGAGTCACCTATAACAAGTGTGTCTGGCATTGTGTTTGGCCTTAAGGGCTGTGACTGATTTGCACACTGACTTTGTGATCTATGTGTTGCTTGTGTTATGTCATGAGGTGGCAGTTGTTTGGGTGTCTGCTTTGGAGGCCTCTGCTGTTTTGGTAGATTTTTGATCAGTGCCGCCGAGTATGTCTTTGTGTGTTTATGTGTATGATTTGTAGTTGTGATAGTTCTATGTGAGACTGGGTTTATGGTGTGTGTGGTTACCTTCTCCTCCTGTCTGGTTTTGCCAGTCCTGAGTTGAGAGAGCTCAGCCTCCAGTTTGGCTATATAGTTGCATCTCTCGCATGTATTTGTGTTTTGTGGGAGGAGGAGAGGGTTGTCTGTGTACATGAGGCAATTGTAACATTGCCTCAATATTCCCAGATTCACCAGCTGAGCAGGAGAGGACGCTAGCAACTGACCCTTTGACATGCTAGAAGAAATGAAAAAGTTTGCTGTGTAACTGAGTCAGAAAGGACCTATAGGGAAGTGGGTACTCAAGGGGGTTTTAAGCTAGTGAAGTACTTTGTATAATATAGAAGTGCTTTACCTGACTAAAAAATGCTTTAGGAACAAGCGCTGAGCTTTACAGATAGAGAATAGACTGTTTAGATCACAAGTAGAGCAGTTCTAAGGGAAAAAATTAAGAGCAGACTTTACGGAGCCAGAAATAGTTTAACCTTGTTTAACCGGCGCTGCCCGATGGTGCTCTAGTGGCAACTCCGCGCTAAATGCAGAAAAGGCAATAAGTCAGTAGTACAGGCTAGCACACTTTAGTGGGCAGCCAAACAATTAAATTAAACAGCAAACAAACACTTTTCGACTTGAATTAGACTAATTTCGACTAAAATGTACTTTTAAGTGCAGATAATAAAAAATGCAGTAAATAACTATGAAAGCAGTTACAGCTTGCTCTAGGTAAGCAGTAGAAGGTAAAACAAATATAAAAAACAGCAGGATACTTAATCAGGAAAGCAGTCGCTTTTTTTCAGTTCTCTGTAGCCAGGAAGACTCAACAGCACCATGTAGAGCTGTGTCTGAGCAATATGGCTTCAAAAAAATGTCAGAGGCAGATTTTAACCAGGGAACTTCAAAAGAGCTAGAAATGGTCCAAAATGACCAATTACTACAGCTTCTTGTGCTGAGGTCACTTCCCTCAAGGACAGGTAGGCTATTCAAGGCTCCCCACTCCCACTGGTGAGCTAAGAAACTTCCTTCTATCCAAGTAAGGCAATGGACAACACAGGAACTACAACACAGCCCAGGATACAGCGAGGCCTGTAAACTGGTCTAACTAGTTTAGGAGAGGCAGGAAAACAAGGAATATTTTTTTGTTTTGTTTGTTTTTAAATAGAAACACACAGAAATGCAGAAAAGGCAATAAGTCAGTAGTACAGGCTAGCACACTTTAGTGGGCAGCCAAACAATTAAATTAAACAACAAACAAACACTTTTCGACTTGAATTAGACTAATTTTGACTAAAATGTACTTTTAAGTGCAGATAATAAAAAATGCAGTAAATAACTATGAAAACAGTTAAAGCTTGCTCTAGGTAAGCAGTAGAAGGTAAAACTAATATAAAAAAACAGCAGGATACTTAATCAGGAAAGCAGTCACTTTTTTCAGTTCTCTGTAGCCAGGAAGACTCAACAGGATCACGTGGAGCTGTGTCTGAGCAATATGGCTTCAAAAAATGCCAGAGGCAGATTTTAACCAGGGAACTTCAAAAGAGCTAGAAATGGTCCAAAATGACCAATTACTACAGCTTCTTGTGCTGAGGTCACTTCCCTCAAGGACAGGTAGGCTATTCAAGGCTCCCCACTCCCACTGGTGAGCTAAGAAACTTCCTTCTATCCAAGTAAGGCAATGGACAACACAGGAACTACAACACAGCCCAGGATACAGCAAGGCCTGTAAACTGGTCTAACTAGTTTAGGAGAGGCAGGAAAACAAGGAATATTTTTTGGATTTTTGTTTTAAATAGAAACACACAGAAATGCAGAAAAGGCAATAAGTCAGTAGTACAGGCTAGCACACTTTAGTGGGCAGCCAAACAATTAAATTAAACAGCAAACAAACACTTTTCAACTTGAATTAGACTAATTTCGACTAAAATGTACTTTTAAGTGCAGATAATAAAAAATGCAGTAAATAACTATGAAAACAGTTAAAGCTTGCTCTAGGTAAGCAGTAGAAGGGAAAACAAATATAAAAAACAGCAGGATACTTAATCAGGAAAGCAGTTGCTTTTTTTCAGTTCTCTGTAGCCAGGAAGACTCAACAGGACCATGTGGAGCTGTGTCTGAGCAATATGGCTTCAAAAAAATGCCAGAGGCAGATTTTAACCAGGGAACTTCAAAAGAGCTAGAAATGGTCCAAAATGACCAATTACTACAGCTTCTTGTGCTGAGGTCACTTCCCTCAAGGACAGGTAGGCTATTCTAGGCTCCCCACTCCCACTGGTGAGCTAAGAAACCTCCTTCTATCCAAGTAAGGCAATGGACAACACAGGAACTACAACACAGCCCAGGATACAGCAAGGCCTGTAAACTGGTCTAACTAGTTTAGGAGAGGCAGGAAAACAAGGAATATTTTTTGTTTTTGTTTTAAATAGAAACACACAGAAATGCAGAAAAGGCAATAAGTCAGTAGTACAGGCTAGCACACTTTAGTGGGCAGCCAAACAATTAAATTAAACAGCAAACAAACACTTTTCGACTTGAATTAGACTAATTTCGACTAAAATGTACTTTTAAGTGCAGATAATAAAAAATGCAGTAAATAACTATGAAAACAGTTAAAGCTTGCTCTAGGTAAGCAGTAGAAGGTAAAACAAATATAAAAAACAGCAGGATACTTAATCAGGAAAGCAGTCGCTTTTTTTCAGTTCTCTGTAGCCAGAAAGACTCAACAGTGTAGCTGCTCTCCATTCTGTAGGAACAAAGCCTGTGGGTAAGCTATGATTGAAAAGGGTACTTAGTCATGATGATAGTTCGTGTTTTAGTCTGTTTAAAAGACAGCCTGGGATGTCATCTGGTGTCATAGAGACTGTGTTTTTTGCATTGGACAGGGATTTGAGAACCTGCTCATCGGATATGTAAGGTGGGGGAGGGGGGTTGGGGGACAGTATATTGTAAGCAGGGAATAAGGGAGTGAAATTCTCACCAAACCTATCTGCTAGCAGGTTCACTATCTCTGTGGAGTCAGTGTGTGTGTGTGATACCGTTGGCCACCAGTTCTGAACATGCTTGGGTCTTACCCTTTAGGTTAGGTACATAGCTGTAAAAGGCCTTTTGGTTATCCTTGGCAGCATGTGCTAGGTGTCTCTCAAAGGAGCTCTTGGAGGATTTGACAAGTTGTCTTATTTGCCTGTTAAGTCTGAGGAGAGTGATTTTCCATTGTTTGGGCCCTTGTCTTTGTTTTTCTTGGGCAGCAACTTTTTGCATTTATTGTAGAGTTTGTTGATGCTTGAAGTCCACCATGTCAGCTTGATTTTACTTGAGGCTCTGGCTTTCATTCTATCTAGTACAACTGAGTTTATACACTTATGCAAGTGATTGTACAGGACTTTAGTGTAAGTTTTGGTGTACTTACCACTTTCAGCTTGGGGTGGGATTTAGGAAGCATTTATACCTTCACCTAGGAGGGTATGGTTTGCCTTGGTGAAGTTACTTACTCTGAATTTACCCTTTGTGAGTTCTGGTGTTAGTGTCAGTTTGAAGGTGACTGATTTGTGGTCAGTTTTAACTGAGGGTCAAACAGTTACAGCAGTGCACCTATTTGACATGTTGGTGAGGACCAGATCTAGAGTGTTTGTTCCTCTTGTTGGGTATGGACAATTTGCTCTAAGGCATTTAAATTCACAAAGTCAAAGAACTAGTCTGCTCTTGTCCAAGTATTAACACCCTTTACCTGGTCCTAACAAACATGGGAGATCATTGCACCCCACCCCCACTGGTCAGGCCAGACCATAAACATGTTTCTTTTTAAATAAAAATGAAACATGGGACCCCAGTTAACACTGGAACTTTTAGGAATTATTCTAAGGAAAATTCTCCACCATTAAGTGACTCCTAGAAAAATATCAAGCCAACTCCCCAAACCCTGAGAACACTGTAACCTATGCAGAATTGTTTACAAAACTCCTGAACAATCATGTTAATGGCTACATAGACAGTTGTACCTGCACAGAAAAACATGCCACCCTGTTAAAAATCCCAACATCAATAGATTATATAACAAAAGGATGAAAATCATGGCAAAAATTAGGAAGTGCAATGCCGAGCAAGATAAAAACTCCCTCATCAATCTAAGCAAGCAACTCAGGGAGCTAATCAAGTCTACCAATGCCAAATTTGAAGTAAAAGTAGCCTTCCAGACCACAGACAATCACAAGACATTTTTCGGCTATATCCACAACTTGAAAGATAACTATGCGCCAAACTAATTGTAAATAGAGTCACCTATACTGAGGTGGGAGATATAGCAAACCTACTGGCTGACAAGTTTAGCTCCAAATTTACCCTACTTTACCCCCAAAGACCTCTCAGTAAATATCCTTAATGATAACTTCCCAGCTATCACTAGGGAACAGGTCTTCAATTTCAAGTCAAAGAACACTACATTGATGAGCCCTGATAATATGCCAGGATGCCTTCTTTGTAGCATGAACCACAGCCTATCAGGGCTACTAGAGTCACTATCTAGACAGGGTTTGCACCAGGTGAATGCACAACAGCAACTGTCATATCTCTGTACACAGGCAGACCATCTACTTGCCAAAAATAGGTCTGGCTAGTCACATATGCAAAACCATGGAAAAAATATCATGAAAATTATAAAGAATGACATAGGAAACCTTTAGACACTGGATTTAACCTAATTTGATTTTGTCAAGGGTAGGTCATGCCTAATCAGTCTGGTGGATTTCTTCAAGAAGAACCAAAAAATTAATGAGGGTAAAACAGTGCATATTGCCTACCATGACCTTGCAAAAGCATTTGATAGAAGAGCCTACTCGGGCATTATAGACAGACCCACAAAATTAGGTATAAACCCCTATGACATCCACTGGATAGCCACCCGGCTCAAAGATAAGACTCAAGATGTTAGGATATTGAAGTCTACCTCTACAAAAAAGATCAGTTACTAATGGAGTTTCTTAGTGCTTGGTGCAAGGGCCATTTCATTTTAGCATCTGATTCTTTGACGTCAATGCCAAAATTGAGGGGAAACTAAATTTGAAGATAATTTTAAAGTAGGTGCAGCCATATAGAATCCCCCAAGACACAAATACCCTTAAAAAAGGTCTGGCACAGACCAATAACTGGTGCCAGGGCCACAGCCTAAAATTGGTGCCAAAAAATTAATAATAGTATCCTTTGGGAAGTCAGCTACCCCTGAAAATACCACATTGATAATATACCTCAAATAGTAGACCCAATGGTTAGGAATTTGGGAATACTTCTAGATAGTAATCTGGTCTTTGACTATCATATGTCTAAGGTAGTAAGGGGATCATTATATGTTGCACAACTGATAAGCCAGCATATGGCATGTAAGTTCAAGGAGTCATTGTTCCGCTGTACCTGTTCATCTTCAGACCAATTGCCCCTTTGGTATGTACCTGACCTGGCAAGTGCAAAAACTAGAGTGTCCATAGCGGTTCCTCACAAAAAGAATACAGGACATAAACAGCATGTCCTGTGTGGACCACCTCAAAGCCTTCCATCTGTACTCAGTCTCCTACAGACTACTGAGTGGCAGTCTAAGGCTGACCTAGAACGAATCCTCTGATCATGCTCTGATGGACTCGTTGCACATCTGCAAAACAAATAACATATTAATTACCCAATCTAGTGACCTAAACCTTGTCTTCAACATAACTAAGACATGTTGGTGGGAAAGGTATATCTTTTAGAGATTTCATTCTCTGGAACAGGCTTCCCATCCATATGAACCAGAATTTTTCCCTAACCCAGTTCAAGTGTAACTTGGGACAGTGGATAGGAAATCAGAAATTTACTCCAGGTCTAGCACATATGCATCTGTTACACAGAGATAGCCTGCAAATGCTTGACCACCCATGCCCAAGCCTACATATACCCCTTAAAATAACCCATGAAAAGCATGGCTAGACTTGCAAAGGCTCACTGGTGTCATCAGCCTAGGGATCACCTATGAACCTATAAAAGATCAGTAGAACAAGTCATTCTTTACTACAATACTTTGCATTCAACAAGAAATTCTGACAAACATTTTCTTCCTCATGTGTAGATTTTTTTTCCTGCTCTGCCTTCTGGTCATCAAGCATCCCCCAGTGACGCATGAGACAATTTGATTCTCCTTACCAGGTATCCCTAGTAAAGGTAGGAGAAATGTAATGCAGCTGTCATCCAGGCAACCACAGCAGTGCTTTGTAACCCTCTCAATGCACCTGACATATGCATGCTTGCTATGGAGGAAGGGCACAGTTGTAACATTTGCCAGGTAAAACTGGGATTTTCCCAGACTGGGGTCCTAAAGCATCAATACTGTTTTTTCCTAGGCCATAGAACTACATGGGATACAGTTCCTCCATGCAGAGCTTACGTCATGCTGATTAAAGGTTATAAAGGTGTTTACTCTGAGGCTCTTACCCCCCCCCCCACAAGGACCACCAATGCTATTTTCTGGTGATACATGATCCCCTCACAAACACACAACCACCCCCCCACACCTCCACATATACAAACCCCCCCACACACAATCTCTCACAAGGACTGCTTAAACAAGTTGATAGTTCTAAGCGCATGTCGTGATAGTTCCGGTCACTGTTGTCATATAAGTCAGCCACCAGTAAACTACCAGTCTTCACCCACAGGATGGACAAGACACCTTAAGACACTCAATTCAAACCCCATTCAACTGCGTATTTCCAGCACCTGACCAACTACTCAAATCAGTGTCATCTGGGTTACAGTCAGGGATTTATCCCTCTGTACCAAAGATCCATTGTATTTTTTGTACAGGTTGTACATGCTCCTGCATTTCATAGAGACCGTACGTCATCAGTGAACAGTAAAGATGCTGTACTCTACTATTAGTCTGGGTTTCAGCAATATGAAAGCAGCATAACTGGTCTGTTGAAAATGACCAGAGGTTAAGCATCTGTAGACAGTACCCACCAGACATATGTGGTAGTAAAGGTAACAGATGTATCACAGCTTCATAATCCTATCACTGCAGTCAGTGGAGAAGGTTGTTAAACCTTTGTTGAACATCATGAGCATGCAATAACATTCAGAACATGGTGTGCCCTCTATCATTTACTGTCACATCATGTAGACCTTTAACATCAGTTTGAACAGCAGCAATAACCATTCAGTGACACAGTACCACAGCAGCAATAACCATTCAGTGACACAGTACCACACCAAGCCACAAATGAATAAACCTGTCAGTGGGTGTAAGTACATACCCCTGCTCTAGACTCCTTTAATGGTAATAAGGCCTACAGTACAACACACCAAAAACTGACATTAGTGGGACACCCATTCAGTATGCATTCTCCTATGCCACATCATTATGTCCAGGAAGATTTGGAGTATTCCACTTTAAGAATTTTGTGAAGTTCTTGTATTATTCCTCTAACGTCATTGGAGTGTGCCACTGACCAGGAAAGATATTACATTCCTGACCCTGATCTGTATGTGGAATGGTTTTCTCTGGTTGCTTTGTACCTTCATGCCCAACACATTCATCATTACCATGTTGGATGGTGGGGTATTTTCTGTGCCATCCTAGATGCTTTTGCCTAGACAGACAAGTTTATACCAGTTTTATATGGATTCATCACTGCTGCCTTCAGCACTGATGGTACCTATGGCCAGGCTCTTGAGTCATCTGATTTATGCTGATTATTGTATTTGTTCATCATTAATTCAGGTAGCCATCCTATATTTCTATGTTTTATTCCACCCTGAGAGAATCTACATCCCCACCATTTACTACACACCATATATGTGCCTTATGTGTGTTATGCTGTCATGTTTATGGGTGCTTATGATGTATAAGCACTTCAGTTATTTACCTGTGACATGCCTTTCTTTTGTTCTACACTCTGTGAAACACATCCTTGTCATTCACCCATGAATCTTGCAAGCTTTGTTATGACATTTGTTTAGTGAATAGGCAAATAGTTCATAAATCTTAGGGCTAACACAAAAGTGCAAAATGTTTTACATTATTTCTAATCATAATGTAACACAACCAGTTAATAAACAGACACTGTTCCAAGTACACTGCAAATCCTATCTATCTTCAAAAAATATATACACCTAGCAAAATACCTCAGCTCAAACAACAATAAAAAAAAAAAAAAAAAAAAAAAACTGTCACAATGGAAATTAAATTTATTACAATTTATATGAAACCAAACAGAGTATCTCACCTTCCTGGATTAATATGGTTAATCCAAAAATTTATATTTCTCTGCCAGAGGAGGGTGCCTCCCTAACTACTGCATATACAATGAACTGGCACTAATGAGCAAGCCAAAATATATCTATTGAGCTGTACCTAATAGCACAATGCAGACCTGTTTCATTATTAAGAATGGATCATAAGTTCTATTCATCCATCTTCTAGGAGTTCAACACACTGGGGTTATTCTATCCTGTCAATCTAAAAATAATGTAAACACACCCTTGAAATACTTGATTTAGCTGTTATACATGAGGACCGTATATTCATTTTAAGCCTCGATGTAGAAAAGGTACTAGATACTATTGGTGGAATTATTTGTATACTGTTCTGAAATTAGTACGAGCATCTCATTCTCTGACCCATAATTTAAATTTATTTAATAAAAAACTTACCATAATTCTTAAAAGTATGCTAAAATGTGTCAGCGTAGGACAAACATAACATACCAAATGCACTGATCAGGTGAGTCTGTTCTCCCCAAGACCATATATATGCTTAGCACAGAGACACTAATTAAATTAATGAATGTATCAGGCTTTAATCTAGGAATACCAGTAACCTACTTACCATGATAAAAATATCTTTTCCGAACATGATCCCCTTCTCTTTATAAAATGCTTTAAGTCAGCACTACAGAATTTGACATCTTGAAATAATATGTGTATCTAGAAAAAATGCAGTTAAATTCAAGCTGTAACTAAAAAGTAACTTATTATCCATGGAATAATATAGCCTCTGTACTTTGTATTCAATTTCATTCATGTATTTTGGATACACTTAACAGTGCATATCAATTAAAAATGATTATGATAATAATGGCAGTCAATCTGTTATTCTGTCAAAAGAGATAGAAGGTAAACTCCTGTACACAAAAATAAGTTTAGACATGAAAATTACTATTCTTTCAAAAACTATTTGCATAGTTTAACCATTGCTATAAAGACCCAGTAGTGTCCACTCTGAATTACTGCAGAAAGTGGTTTTAAAATGTTTTTACAGTTTCCACTTAGACCTACAGTAACCACTGATTTTCCAGTGAGGCATTATAATATAGGAGTTTCAGTCTGTCAGACATTCCATTGTATTCTCAGCTGTTTATCATACATCTGATATTTGCTGGATCAGAGGAAAATTAATGCCACAAGCATTCTTCAAACATTGTTTCTGAAATGCTGTTTCTGTTCAGTATGGTACTAAATAAGAACTGTGATTGACTGTGACTACATAACCCCTGCAACACCCTGTTGTACATCATTATTTAAATGTGTTACTTTCATTTTGCAATGCAAACATCTATTTTTTTGTTTTGCTTTTCTTAACAATCTATGATTATTGGCTGCCCCGGCGATGAAAGTTATGGGACGTCAATTACATTTAAACATATGTTACGTTTCTAGATATTCAGAAACAAACTGCTAAGGAAAACAAACACAAGTATAGACAACCAAGTGGACCTGCCATCACATTAGCACATAACAAATGAATCTAAAGTCTATGTCATCTCAGTCATTGTCTAACCACCATTTCAGTGTCAACTAACCACATAAAAGTAACCTCCTAAACAGCATTCCAAATCCAACCAGGTAACATGACAATTGTCAAAAAGCTAGTAAAGAAATTCAAGGTAAATGGCTATGCTTGCCTAGATGATTACAGCCAGTTTTCAAAAGGAAAATTGTCCTGTACATAGCCTGTCTACTTACTATTTTCAAAAAGCAGGAGCTTGCAAGAAGGAAAACTCCCACTATCTGAAAACCCTTGAAATTATTGGATTCATGCATCTCAGTCATTGACCAGTGCAGCATAAAGCAAACTACCATTTCAGTGTCAACCAATCACATCCAAGTAACTGCCTAAACAGCATTCCAGATCCAACCCAATGACATGACAGTTGTCAAAAAGCTAGTAAAGAAATTCAAGGTAAATGGCTATGCTTGCCTAGATGATTACGGCCAGTTTTCAAAAGAAAAATTGTCCTGTACATAGCCTGCCTACTTACTACATTCAAAAAATTGGAGCTTGCAAGAAGGAAAATTACTGTTATCTAAAAGCCCTTGAAATTAATGGATTCATGCCAGTCATTCAGCAATTTTTTCATTGAGTGCCCGTTAAATAAAAAAAATGCCCAAAACAATTTTCAGCAAATGTGAGAGCTATGTTTTCTTTTCAGGGGCAAGCCCCTCTGCAATTCTTAAGTGAAAAGAAACTCCAAACACCTCCCAGACTTGTATATGCTTACTCTGAGCTCAAACAACAGTAGAGAAAAAGGTCCATTGTTGGCAAAACTGTTTTTCCCAGGTGTATTTGATCAATTGATACTTGCTTAAAGGGGTCATAACTGATTGACATGCTTCCAAATTAATACCTTTATTTAGGAATGGCAAATCACAGAAAGTCAAGAACTACAGATCTATTACCATGCTAAGACCTTTAACCAAAATCCAGGAAAGAGTTATTAGTAATCAACTGATTCATCTCAACCAAATAAATGTAACAAAGCAGAATGGTTATCTGGTCACAGTTCTCAAAAATCATTGCTAATATTTTTATAGGCAGTAGCTATAAACTATGACAATAAGAAATGATCTGCTGACCTATTACCTGTGGCTATACTTTATCAAAAATTTTAATGTACTTGCTACACCATTCCTTACTATTCTATAGATTACAGGAAATAGGATGTAGGAACAAGGTATGACACTGGTTCAGACTGCTACTTCAGCAACAGAAAACAAGCTGTCACATGGCATAATGCTGTCTCTTTAATCACTTCATCTCCAATACTGGAGTCCCTCAAGGTTCAGTCCTGGTTCCCCTTCTCTTCACCTTATATGTTAATAATATTCTCAGCTTTTCAAATGGGACTACCGTAATTCAGTATGTTTATGACTGCACCACTGTCCACCATATAGACAATATCTGTAAATTCAAGCAGGACATGCAGGCAAGCCACAGTACATTACAAACGTGGCCCAATGAAAACTACTTAATCCTAAATGAAAGAAAACCAATACAGTAGTGCTCCTTAAGAAGAAGAACAACAATAAGAAAATGAGCTTATAGAAGGAACAGACCACTTCTTCCATGCTGGACTCATTTCTGAGACTGAAGTCATACAGCACTGGAAGTATCTTGGAATAACTATTGACAATAACTTCAACTTTGAAGAGCACAAAAGAAATGTAATAAGACAACTCCTCAAGATTATTTGAACTCTGACCAAGCTAAAGCACAACCTATTAGTAACTTCAAGAAAGAGTATAGTTGAAATATTAACAATACTAGAATTGCTCTGAGGAATGTCCACCACAGGAAACCTAAACAAAAACTTAGTGAGTATACTTGCTACAACATGCAAGGCACCAATATTCTCCATAAGCAAGTCTCACATCACTGCCTTAACTAACATAACCTATGTTGAATGCCAAACAAGAACAAAGTTAAGCATACAGAGCTAACATACATTAACAAGCTGTTATACACCAAACTGTCCTAACACACCCTACAATCATCTGCTCAGCTTACCCCCCCCCCCGAACTACTTCAAAAATCTCAATCACCCTTCTTCAAAACGGAATCCTGGATGCAAAACTACCACCTTGCCCTAAACACTAATAAAACTAAACTTATTATCTTCTCCCCTCTAGAAACACCCCAACTGAAAAAAACTCTCTCCATAACATACCCATCTAAATTGTATCAATTACCAAACTCCTTGGCATTTTCATTGATGAGCATCTAAAATTTGACACTCGTATCCAAGCTGTCATCAAAAAAAACACCAAAAGCCAGGTGTCCTATATAGACACAACCGCTACCTCTCCCCCTCGAACAGGAAAACCCTAGCTTCCCCCTACCTTCTCCCCTCTGTTATGTATGGAGCTCCTCTGCCAAACAATCTCCAACTTGGCCTACAATTCATACTCGAATCATGCTACAATAAAATAAGGAAATTCGCCACAAACTCAAAAAGATCCTCTCACCACTACAACTCTCTCCATACCCTACAATGGCCCGAACTGTTTATTTATTTTTTTTTATTTTACATTGTTAACCGGGATGGTCTGACTGGACACAGGTCCATTTTCAGCAGAGGCCTGGGGAGAAAAGCTCCACAGTAAGTACAATTTTACACAATATGTTAAAATACAGTATACAGAGAATTTTCAAACAATATGTTAAAATATAGTATACAGCAGAAGACATAAAATCTATATATACAGGAAAAAATAGTTACACATGGTTAATAACAGAATAAGTATACAATTCAATCAGCATTAGGAGAAGTCCTAGACTGTAATATATATTACAGTAGGTATATTAGGAAGTGAGGTATATAAGTGGAATAATTTGAGGACTTATTTGTGCTTTCCTAAATTCATGAACGCCTATAAACTTATATACAAACCTGCCAGCTCCCCCCCTCTTCTACCAGATTAGCCCCTTACATCCCTAATCGCTCACTCAGATCAGAAAACCAAAACCTCCTACAAGTGTACAAGCCCTCATGGCCCGTTGGCCACCACCTGCTTTCCTACTCTACTTCTAAACTGTGGAATTATCTCCCTCCCATTCTTCGCTCTACTCCTGACCTCAACAAATTCAAATCTCTCCTGTTCTCTCATAGTATGTCAAAATGGGTATGCCCATCCCACTCTCCAACATAATTTCTCCCCCCTCTAACTATTCATTTTCTCACCCTCAACTATACCTACTTTACATATCTACACTAACCCATTATAACTCTCCATTACAACCTTAGTGGACAGTCACTGACTGCACCTAACTTTACTCCCTTATATGAACGGTATTCTTATTCACTAAAAAAAAAAAAAAAACCTGTATTCTCACTTGTCTGTACCAAGTTAATGTTATCACATTTATCTTAATTTTACATTGTATTTCTGTGAATATAAAAATGATTGTATAACTGTATACTTTGATTGTTTGTATTTCTATGAATATAAAAATGTTTGTCTAGATTGTTTGCAATGTCTGTAATTGTCATTGGAGCTTTTCTACCCAGGTCTCCACTTAAAATGCACTCTTTGTGGCCCAGAAGACTTCCCCGGTCATCAAACTGAAATAAATAAAATAAATAATACACACACCATTACAAAGCAGGTATAGCCCATAAAGAAATATATGATCCTCAAGTTCACATTTTATTAAACAATGGCATGCATTACCGCATAGTTTAAAAGCAAGTAAAGATGCCACTTCTTTCAAATACAAATGCAGGATGCTTCCTTATAATCCAATAGCATGCTTAATCTGCACTTTCACGTAACTCTATTACCTTCCTATTTCCTTCTGACAGCAGATCAGCAAACATTTGAAGGCTGTCTCTTTCAGATCAGTAACTAAGCAAGATGCACAAACCTGTGCAGCTAAGTGTAACCTGAAACTCATTCATAAGTTCATAAGTAAGTATTAGGCTAGCTGAACTTGCAGGCCATTTTAAGCCTAGCCAATTTCCCATTTTTTACTTGAAATAACAGCCAAAAATATACACAACCAGGTGATAAATTCAGGTAAGAATTATGAGGTAAAACAATGCAGATGAATAAAATTCCACCAGTAAACAATGTGGTCAAACTTAAAAACTTTTAACAACGCTAGTACAAACTTTTGCAGTCCACTTCATCAGGCATAATTCATTTAAATGCAATTCACATTTAAAGAGAATAAAAATCACATGATCTACAAACAATTCAAATCAATAAATACAATTTATAGAAGAGGACATGAGCATAATACAGATTTCCATTCTCTGAGAGAATATGTTGAACAACTGAACATTATTAATGCATTTAGAAGTAATAAGAAAGGTACTTTTAAATGCAATAGTGTTCCAATATATACACCAAGAAGTCTGTACAACTGTCCGGTGCTAAGTAATACTATTATGTTGAATGCTTATGGGACTTGTAATATTAAAAATTTAGTTTATTTGGCTGGGTGTACAAGTGAAACCTATTATGTTGACAAGACAAATCATAAATTAAAAGAATGGGTAGATAATTATGTTTCAGAAATTAATAGGAAAATTTGGGCTAATGCACTTTATAAACATATCAGTGAAACTAGTGATTCACATAATTTTAAGTTCATGATTTTATAGGTCATTCACAAATGGTTAAGATGAGGTGATTTGATTAATATGACTGAGAATGAAGAACTTAAATGGACTTTAAGGTTTATGGAACATGTGGTACCAGGTTTAAATAGATCTCCTACAATTAAACCTGTATTAAAAGAGATACGTAATAAAATAAATTAACTTAGGATTGCAGCTTTCATTTTAATAGAGTGATCGTTTGATTTTAATTGTTTGTAGATCATGTGATTTTTATTCTATTTAAAAGTGGATTGTGTTTAAATGAATTATGCCTGATGAAGCTGATTGAGAAAGTTTGTACTACCACTATTATGGTATTCCCGATCTGACCAGTAAAACCTAATATCTGTACATAAACCCAACCGACCTCCAGGACAACTACTTCTCTCTTTTTCCTTAGCCAAAAAATGGAATTCTCTCCCTCCTTCCCTAAGAATAATAGAAACTATGACAAGCTTTAAAACACAGCTTCATTCCTACCTCTCCTCTATTCGGAAATGCACCTGCATTCTTCCAATCTAGCAAGCTCTCCCCCTACCCTTACTCCCTTCTGGTTCCATGCTGTACTTCTAAACACCTTCTGCCAATGCTTCAATCCTGCACTCGAATTCCTAAACTTGATGGAATATATGCACCCAAGTGTCTATCACCTTGGGGTTCTAGTTCTCTAATGCCAACTTCTTATAATCAGACATGTTCTTCCTATGTCAAGATTGTAAATATACCTTTCTTTATTGTAAATAATCTAGTATTTGTATTAAGCATATGTTGTGAACAGTATCCAGCTTTTTACTTTTTACTTGTATCATAAATCTTTACTGCATTTTGCTTGTTTGAGCTTTTCTCCCTGGGCTTCCACTGAAAATGGGCACACTGGGCCCAGTGAACATTCCCGGTCAACAAACTGGAAATAGATAAATATAAATCAATGAAAAGTTTTTACATTGGACCACATTGTTTCCTGGTGGCATTTTATTCTTCTGTATATTTTTGCTCAAAATTACATGTCCCATTTGGTTACAGGTTGGCCTTCCCCATCCCATGGTCAACAATTATATATTACCCCTAATGAGAATAAATTATATATTACCCCTAATGAGAATAACTGGGATCATACCATAGATAATTTGAGGGGACCCATGCATGTGATAAAGCATTTAAGAGCTGCGTCTGTTCATTAGTAATATAGGGGACTGCCTCAGAGTAAATTTTTTATTTCCCATCCTTAGCTTTATATTGTGCTTGAATATGGACACGGATG
The DNA here is from genome assembly GCF_019279795.1 of Protopterus annectens. Classification (NCBI taxonomy): domain Eukaryota; kingdom Metazoa; phylum Chordata; order Ceratodontiformes; family Protopteridae; genus Protopterus; species Protopterus annectens. The sequence goes on from NC_056729.1 coordinate 805,341,495, forward strand.
AGGTTTGTTTTATGTGGATGGGGAGTCTGTTCCAGATGGGTATGTCTCTTTCCACTTATTCTTGGTGTACTGCCTACATAATGGTAATGCCTGTGGCCTTACAACAATATGATGGTGTAAGAGATGACCCATCTTTCCTACATGGCCTCTTCCTTTGCATAAATCATGTGTACTGATTATATATTATATGTGTACTGATGTGTATGTAATGGGATGATATTATATACTAAAGTACCAGACCATAATTGCATTAATGGTATTTGCATAGACAACTTATTGTAACATTATATTTGAGTTCTAAGAAAATTCTTCCAATGTACTGTATTCATTCTTAGAAAAAAGGGGTTGCACACACAATCAACATGGGGAGGGTGGCCTAATGGTTAAGGTGTTTGTCTTACAAACACAAGGTGCAGGGTTTGAGTCTCACAAGGGATAATTGGCTAGGCTTAAAATGGCTCGCAAGGGCAGTTAGCTTAGTACTAATCTATGAACCTATGAACCTATGAACATCATCTTATGTTTGTTCTGTTATATGCTATTTTAGTTCAAATGAGAATCTGGATATAAATAATTGTAGTACAGCATTCTTTTTTCTAAAACTGCACTTAATTCATGCCATTTTGGGGCTTTTCTTCCTTTGGTCCCCTCTGAAAATGAGTTTGATTTCAGTAGGACTAAAAGTTAATCAAAATAAATAAATACAGTAAAATATTGTTCATAATTGATAGATATTTATTTTTTTTTATATCTGATATTTGTTTACTGGGAATGTCTAACTTGGAATGAGCCAATTTTCAGTGGAGGCCCGGGGAGAAACACGCCAGATGTAGTTCTATGTAACATGGAAGGAAACCCATAAGAAAGCAGGCAGGACATGCAGAGTCTACACAGAAGGCACACCAGTGGAGAATCAAACTGGTAAACCTCTTGTGAGGCGACAATGCAAACCACTGTACCACTGTGCTATATACTCCATGTTATTATATTTTCTGCTAAGAAATATTGGGCATTATGCAAATACCATTGAGCTCCATGTTGTAGGGTTGGCATTCAGTACACCTGTATACTGAAGCCCTTTATGATTCGTAAAGAATTATGCACAATGGAATAAGACCTTGTACATGGTCTTATCCGATGTTCACACATTACACCATCCACTCGTGCAAGTTACAGGATGGAATTTTTGGAGTAACTTAAACACCACCCTAAGACCTGTGCAGACAGGCATAGGCATTCATAATGGATTGTAGACTGACTAAGAAATGTTAGATGCAAAACTACTGATGGCATTCAAGACGAAAACAGTTTACATATGCAGTCTATGTTATTGCCATCAAGATGAAATATAGTTGATCTAAATCTTTTGCAGAAAAGAAAACATTTTTCCATAAGGACAATCTCACATACATTCCACATTTTTTATTTGATTTATTTTGCCTTTGTTTACATGAATAGTCTGGCTGGGTTTAACATTAACCTCTTTTCAGTGGTGGACCAAAGAAAAAAGCTCCATATTTAGTACAAAAACTAGAAATTATACATAATATATGGTTAAGCATAAAAGAGATTATGTAAAAACAAGTCAGACATTATAAATGGTACAAGAATATACATCTAATATGTGCATCATGTGCATATAAGAAGGATATATTTAAATAGAAAAACAGTATAAAAGCAACAATTAGTTCAGTTTATGAGATACATTAGTCTCAGTGTAGGTCCTTGGTGTAGTAAAATCGTTATTAGTGAAAGACTGCTTCTAAGAGCAGAGTAAAATACTTTGGGGAAATAGTAATAGTAATACTGATATAGTTGAGTGAGAGTAGGAGGAAATTATTTTAATGGGAAATCAGAAGTGAGGAAAGGAGTTCAGTCCGGATTGTTCTGGAGCTTAGAAGAGATGCAATATTTTGGCATTAGTGTTTTTCTTCGTTTAATTTCTCCCATTCATTTTGGCTTCTGATGCCATGATTGAATGGATCACATTCCTAAGTCAAAGTATGATTAAAGTTTGTGAAATGAGTATTGTTTCAGTCTTTGATGTTAGCCAAAATTGCTCTAAACAGCAACTGCAATGAGTCCAGAAATGACTCCTCCTGCAATTCATATGGAGTTATATGTATATGTAGCATATCTAAATGAGACTGTAAATTCTTTTTTATGAGATTCATTGCTCCTATTACTGATGGAACTGTCTAAGTATCCTTCTTCCCGATTGCCCTCATTTCTGCTTGCAAATTCTGGTATTTTATGACTTTGTGACTCTGTTTACTTAATATACTATAATCACTGGGTGTAACAATTTCAATGATCAATGCTATTTTTGTCTTCTTTTCATGGACTACTATATCTGTTTATCTAGCATCTATTTTTTGAATTGTTAGTAATGGGTAATCCCTTGATATAAACTTCATTATTCTCTATAATACTTTGTGGGTCATGTTTCCAATGCTTCTTAGCTGTTTCAATATTGTAATATTTGCACAATGCAACAGTCTTGCCAAATTATTATGCCTTCCAGTATGCTGGCCCACCACCATTAATGTGTCACACCCAGCAACTAGATGTGGGACTGTTTCCAGTTCTGTTTTATAGAACACTGTTTCCAGTTCTGTTTTACAGAACCTGCATTTCTGTGCTTCTTCCACATGTTCAATGGACTTTGTAAACCACTGTGTATATAGTCTACTATCCTGGGAAACTAATATTAATCTTTCATCTTTTTATTTAAATTCACCTCTCCTTAACCATTCCTGCTTCAGATCTTGATCGACATGACATTGTTTCAGGAGTTTTCTGTACTTGAAACTATATGCATGCCTTTTCCACATTTATTGCTTTCTAATCTGATCCTTCTCCTTGTCTTCTTTCCTTTGTTTTTTGGCTTGGTCATTTGCTACCTGATTTTTGTCTACTTCTGGTTTAGTTTCCATTCCTACTCGAAACCAATATGCCTTTGGTAAACTAAGCAGGAAAGTCATCTTAGATTTTTTTGCCTTCATGTTTCAAAACTTTTACTGTCTTTGGATCTGATGAGGTCAGCAGATATGCATTCAGTCCTACATACATGTAAACAATTTTGAGGAGGCCCATACCTCCTTTAGAAAGAGGAATATACATTTTTATATTTTTATAATAATGTTTGTGTCTTCCGGCTTTTCCCGGTTAGGGGTCGCCACAGCAGAACTCCGGTCCGCTAATGTTTGGCAGTAGAGTTTTACATGCTGGCTTGCCGGGCCTAACACGCAACCTTTAACGAAGGAACGCCCGTTCATGCATGTTGCCACACAGAAGACGCTCTAACTGAGAATCGAACCGGCAAATAATATTAATAATAATATTTTTGTTGTTTTCCTGTCCAACTGATCCAATACCTTTTGGGGCCAGTCAAAAACCCCAAAACTGTAAGTTAGAACAAGAAGACAAAATTGGTTTATAGCTTGGACTCTGTTCCTTGATGTTAGGGCTGTTTAGTCTTCTAAAATATTCCTTACTGAGTTTTGTTTGCATTTGTTCACATTTTATTGTTGATCCTTCATCAATTCCTAAATATTTGTATACTCCCTCCTGCTCAATTTCTTTTATACCACATTCCTGTCCCAAACTGATGTTTTCTTGGTGCTGCAACTTTCCTGCTTTAAATGTCGTTTTTGCACATTTATCAAGACCAAATGACATTCTTATATCATGAAACTAACAAGACCAACAAACTGGTGAAATAGAACAAAATCCAATAGTGAACAAAGCCGAAAACCAAAGCCTTTTAGTAGTTTTATTTCGGAATAAAGCGCTTTTCGTTGACGCTAATGCGGCAACTTCATCAGATTCAGTTAAAAAGTAACATTGAAATGTATAAGTAGTTACTTAAAGTCATATGACTAGCATCAGCTGACAAACACAATATATCTAAAACCATTTAAAGCAACATATCCATCTATATACAATTCTTTAGGAAAGACTATATCAATAAGCAAGTAAAACACTCTAATGCTATCTGATAAAAAACAAATGCATATAGTGACAACACCCTCTGGAATGACAATCTGTTAAGGTTGTCATTCACTGTTTATGTATAGAACCATACTTTAACAAGTCTGTTAAATATAAAAAGTGACTTTATAAGTCGACTAAACATTTTATCTAAAAAATGTATATGTATATACATAAATACTGTACTTCATATCTTGAAAAAGTCATAACACTGTGAACTAAAGTTATGCTTTACTCAATAAGAAACTGTGTTCAAGTATAAATATAACATGACATCAGATAAAATCCAAAACCAACCCCAATGTGTAATCACTTTGGTGTGTACAAAGAAATATATAGGAAATACTAAGAGTTCATCTAGCCAAACTCTTAAGTTTTAAGAGACAAGATATATTACAGGCTTCATTTAATCCTGGACTTGAGAGCATGTTTAATCTAACTTGCCATAAAAGCTCTCGTTCTTCATGTAACAAGTTAAATGGCCCACCCCTAAGGTCCATATTGACTTGATCAATGAATTTAAATAGAAAGCTGTGGTTATGGTGCACAGCAAGGTGTCTTACTAATGGGTTTTCATCCTTTTTCTTATCAATAGCATGGGTATGTTCATAAACCCTGTCCCTCATTCTACATTCAGTTTTACCGATGTAGAAAGCTGGACATACCTGGCACCTAGCTATATATACTACAAATTTAGAGTTGCAATGGAATTTACTCCTCAATTTGTATTTTCTACCATTAACATCAAAGCTTTCTCCTATTTCTATATGTCTACACATCCTACAGCAGCCACAGGTAGTCATCCCTACTTGTTTTGACAAAGGGCCCATAGTTTTCCTTTCAAGCAAGTTCCTAAGGTTTTCTCCCTTCTTGAAGACTAACTTAGGTAATTGGCCAAGTTTCTTCAACAAAGACATGTCAAGGGAAATAAATTCCCAGTTTTTATAAAGGATGAGACGAACTATCGTTACTAAAAGTCGTTGTGAAACTCATTCTAAATTCGTTGGTCATCACTCCTGCTTGGGATTGTTCTACTAATGAATACTTGTTGTTAGTATCAACTGGGTTACCGGTCTCCTGACGTGTCTCACTTGCTGGATTGTTGTTGAGCAATGGTTTAATCTGCCCAGTTTGTCTCTTACGACTAACTTCAAATACTAGAGATTGTACTAAATGGGATGGATAACCTCGCTGTTCAAACATACTGCCCAACTGTAGGCATTCGTTGTTGAAGTCTGAGTCCAATGTAACCATCCTAGCTGCTCTAATAAGTTGTCCTTTAACTATAGAGCGCTTTTGATGGAAAGGATGGTTGCTGGAAAAATGGATAAACGAGTTTGAATATGTCTCTTTCCGAAATATTCTAGACACATATCTCTCATTTGGAGTATCCTTGACTAAATTACAGTCTAAATAATCAATAAAACTTGTGCTAAAGTTAGATGTGAATCTAAAGAACTCTGTAGTTGAATTTAAATAAGCAGCAAAATCTTGGGCTTGTTGTTCATTGTCTTTATACATAACAAAGATACCGTCTAAAAATTGTGTATAAAATGTCAGGTTCATTCTGTGTTGGGAATTTTTAAAAATGTATTTGTTTTCCCAAAATGCCATTACCAAATTGGCAAAACTGGCTCCACAGGGTGATTCCATGGCTACTCCACATTTCTGTAAGTAGAACTCATTGTTGAACATAAAAAAATTGTTAGTTAAAATAATATCTAACAAAAGTTCAACCAGATGGATCTGTTCCTTGATGTTAAGGCTGTTTAGTCTTCTAAAATATTCCTTACTGAGCTTTGTTTGCATTTGTTCATATTTTATTGTTGATCCTTCATCAATTCCCAAATATTTGTATACTCCCTCCTGCTCAAGTTCTTTTATATCACATTCCTGTCCCAAACTGATGCTTTCTTGGTGCTGCAACTTTCCTGCTTTAAATTTTGTTTTTGCACATTTATCAAGACCAAATGACATTCTTAATATCATCTGAGAAAGTTTTGACCACTGGCTGTGCTTTCAGCTCCTCATCTGATGAACTATACTGTTTTAAATCATCCACAAAAAGAAGATGAGAAGTCTTTGTGCTTTGCTGTTTTCTGGGAGTCAAATTGTAACCATGGCCTAATCTGTTAAGTAGACAGCTTAATAGGATAAGGACAAGACAAAAGAGCAATGATGACAGAGAGTCACCCTGGATTATACCTCTTTGAAGTTTCATCCATGGGGAAACAATTTGTCCTTTGTCATGGCAGCAACTGTTTCATGGTCACTGTAATGTAATTGATCAATGCAGGGTGTATCTTATACATCTGTAAGCACTACTTTATCAATGAATATGGGATGCTGCCATATGCTTTTTTTGTAATCTACCCATGTCATACTTAGATTCATCCCCTTTTTACAATTTGCCATTATGAGATTATGTAACAACAAATGATCCTTTGTTCCATATGATTTTATTTTGTTGCCCTATAGTTCAATTGCCATAATTGAATTTTCTTCTAAATGACTAAACTCTTTTATCATCATTTCCATTATATAGTTTATACATCTTCAGAAGGCAAGTTATTGGGCTATAGATTTTACGATAGCTTGCAGGTTCACACTTAAACAGGAGTATCATTTTTTTCCTGTTGTAAACCAGGTTGCTGTCTGTTCAGGGCGAGCATATAACTAGTCCTTACTCAGAGATAAATCTTTGTGTAAAGATGTTAATACTTTTAGCCAGAAGTTAGCACTGCATCTGGACCTGGGGTTTTTGATTTAGGAGCTTTACTCGGTTTTGTTTCAGTTTCTCTAGCTGTTACTTCATTCCATTTCGTATCCTTTACATTTGAAGTTATTGCTGTTTCTTTTACTTTTTTTAACATTTCAGTTTATTCATTATGTTCCACAACGTCTTCATAGACATTTATCCAAAATGTGTCTATTTCTTCTTTTTGGGTGGTGTTTCTTTTCTTTTCACTTGGTTTCCCAGGTCTCTATAATATTGTTTTGGGTCATCAATGAATTGCTTATTTTGTACTTTTCCTTTATATTAGGTGTGATGCCCGTGCACTGGCCCAGTAATCAAGGAACCCCAATCCTCACCACAAGCACCAGTGAGGGGTGTCCACATTGGGAGGATAACAAGTACACACACAGTAAAGCACAATTTCCCTTAAGAGCACACAGAGATCACAGTCAGTCTGGGGGCTGGATTCTCCCTTTCTCTCCAGATCCCCAATAAGACTCCCCACTGGCACAGCTATAGGGTCCAGATCTTAGCCAAGTGGTCAAGCCAAAATCTCCAGCACCCTCTCTGTCCAACCAGTGTTTCGTGCCCCTGCCAAAGTAGCTGACACACACACACACACACACACACACACACACACACACACACACACACACACACACACACACACACTCTTTGAGATATGAATTATATACCAACACACAGACACTCCGGGGGAATGCTGACATGGGTTCTCCAGCTATGCCCCCTTCTGCCCATAGGTTGGTGCCACCAACCACCCTTATTAGCCACTATAAAGGCCCTTACCAAAGGGTGTCCAATTTTACTGTGCAATGTTTTTATCCAATTGGTAAGGATGACTAAGACTTGAAGGCTATTTAGGAGTGGCCTATACCGTGTCACCAAATACATGCAAGTACTCTTAAGAGCTTAAATATCTCTACATACAAACCAGGCACAGATAAAAGGTTTAAAATATTTAATAATAAATAATAAAAACACAAGAAACTACTCGTTAATGCAACACAGTGATAATAGAGAGTTCAGAAATTACAGAAACTACTTTATTTTATTTATTTATTTTACATATGTTGACCAGGATATTCCGAGTGAATACTTGTCCATTTTCAGTGGAGGCATGGGGAGAAAAGCTCCATACATACATACAGAAAAACTGTTACATTAAACAAGTTAAAGTACTGTTACATATATAATACATAAGATAAAAGTAATCCATTCTGTCATATATAAATCTGATTTGTTATAGAGTAACAATTAGGAAGCAATGTAGGGATGACCAAAATACCTCTTTAGCACATGTTTAGATTACCAGAGTTAGTCAGGTTAGAGCAAGGACATAGCGATTGCCTTTTAAAATACTGTTTTACATTTTTTAATTGGTTTAGAATGGGTTCTGAAGTAAGCTCAGCAGGAAGTGAGTTCCATAATTTGCCAACAGAGTTGGCATATAGAGCGTATCCAGATGAGTTGTTGCTTTTGAGGGCTTGGACTAGTAATTTCTTGGATGAGCAAAGTGTCTTGAAGTTTCTGTAAGGGGTGATCATTTTTGTAAGTACGGTGTGTTTTCAGGTTGGTAGAGAATTTTATGTGCCATTACTAGCTGATTGTACTGAAGTTGGATAGGAAATTCTAGCCACCCTACATTCTTTAGGTTCAGACAGTGGTGTGTTTTGTATGCTGCTCCAGTGGAAATCTAGCAATATGATTAAAGCAACTAGAGAGTTTATTAAGGTCAGACTTACTCAAGTTCATGAAGAGAGGAGAATGCATAAAGGAGTGTGGAAAGTAGATGTGCATGGCCAATTACTGTCCTAGCTAGTGGAGTGAGGAAAGGTTTGATCTTGTATAGTGAGCCAAGTTTTTTATTAACTTTTTTAATAGTTCGATTAATATGCATATCAAACTTGAGGTTATTATCAACTGTTACACCTAAGAGTTTGGTACAGGGATCTGGGACAATGATAGTGCGATAGTTAGATTTTATAGTAAAGGTTGCAGTGGAGGCTTTATGAGTGGGGAAGAAATGCAGTAGCTTCGTTTTGTTAGGATTTAATAGGAGACATCGATTACAGAGCCAGTTTTCAACAGTATTAAAAACATTTTGGGATAGAGTCTGCAGACTTAAAGGGTTGGTGGCAGAGCAAATCAAAGTGGAGTCATCTGCATATTGAATGCAGATGGCTGTTGGGATGACTGTGTACAGGTCATTAATAAAGATAAAAAATAATAGGGGTCCTGATATAGAGCCCCGAGGGACCCCAAGGGTGATAGGTAGAAGGGAAGATTGTTTGTTCTGCCATAGTACAGCCTGTTGTCTACCGCTCTGATAAGATTTGCACCACTGGAAAGCCAGGACATATAGGGGAATAGTTTTAAGTGTGTGTATGAGTAGTTGGTGGTTGGCCATGTCAAAGGCTTTGAAGAGATCAAGAAAGAGGGCAGAAAAAAGTTGATTGTTGTTTTGGTTTTGATTAATAACATTGGAGAAGGAGAGGAGGGCTGTGGTTGTACTGTGGAATGGTCTGAAATCATGCTGTGAGTTACCCAGGAGATTGTGCTGAATGAGATTGCTCAGGAGTTGTTTATGGATGCACTTCTCCATAATTTTTGCCAGGGGTGACAACATAGCTATAGGTCTGTAATTTGACAGTTCAGTGGAACTGCCCACTTTGTGGAGTGGAAAAAATGAGATGTCTTCCAGATGGATGGGGATAATGGCTTCTGATATAGGTCTATTGATCAGAATGGAAATCGGATATGCTATGGTATCTGCATCTTTTTTAGATACTCAGCTGGGAGGAGATCCACTGCAAGGGTGGTAGGTTTTAGTTTCTTCATTAGGGCATGGATAAGTGATGTGGAAACTGGTTGAAAGTTAAAGGGGAGTTGATAACTAGGTGCGGTGGCATTAGAACTTGGACAACTCGGAGATAGTTGGTTAGCTAGTGACTGGATAGTTTCAGTGAAGAAACTATTAAAGGAATTGGCAATGTCTTCCGAAAGTTTTTGGATGGTAGCCGAGGGGGTAGGAGTTGTGCACTGTCCTGGGTGATTACGTTTATTTATGCCTCCCCAAAACTTTTGCGGATTGTTTTGATGCTTCTATTGTAAATGGCAGTAAAAGTTTTGTTATCTAGCGTGGTAGATTTTTTAGTGTTGTTCCTTAGTTGTCTAAATCTAAGTTGATCTAAGGGGGATTTTGTGGTACGCCAAGTGGTCCAAGCTTTCTTTCTAAGTAAGATCATTTGTCTGGTTTCTTTTGAAAGCCATGGAGCAACTTTTGCTTTAGTTCTTATAGAACGTACAGGTGCATGGGTATCTAGGATGGCTAGGAATTTGATGCTGAAATATAATACAGCTTCTTCAAGTGGTAGATGTTTAAGGACTGCCCGATTACATGTTTTGAGTTCATTTTGGAAATTAGTGGGATTAAAGTTTTTGTTGTTTCTAATTGTTTTATAAGTAGGTTGGTGGGGGATGTCAGTCTTATGCCTGATTACATAGGTAAGAAAATGGTCACTTATGTCTTCAGGTCGGGTACCGGCCCTATACATGTGGAGATGGCTATTAATGAGTATCCAATCTAGGATACTATATTTGTTGTTAGGTCTACTGATCCTAGTAGGGGAGGATATGATCTGAGTAAATCTGTATAGATTTACATGGATGGTCGGAGATTCAGGATAACAAATATTCCAGTCGATGTTGAAGTCGCCTAGAACAATGGTTTCTTGAGGGTAGTTACTATACAGCCAAGAGAGGATATATTCTAGGGTGTTTGCATTATTACCTGGTGGAATGTAGACACAGGCTATGTTAATACTTTTGTTTTTATTAATTTGAAGCTTGGTAATGAGAATTTTAGCATTATCAACATGGGGTGGTTCTGTGGAATCAGATGTCAAATCTAGAGTAGTTTTGTATAGTACAGCTACCCCTCCTCCCTTCATAGTGGTACGGAATAACCTTAGTATGTTATAACCTGGGGGTAAAACCTTGTTATCTGCCATTGATGGCTTTAGCCAGGTTTCAGTAAGACAAAGTATATCCGGGGAATGTTTATCTAAGAGTCCATGCAGGTGGTGGACCTTATTATTTAAGCTTCTAATATTTAGGTGACTGACTAGGAGTGAGTTCTAAAGACTACTTAAAGTTTGTAAGTTAGTGGGAATAGTAGAATTGGGGCTAGTATCGACTAGTGAGGTTGGGCCAGGGTTTGGATGAATGTCCCCATCCCTTGTGAGGTTGCCATGCAGTCTAATTGTGAGTTCAGGAATTTAAATACTAGTCTTAGGTAATTCTTGGTTTTGGGGTTGATATATCTGGATCTAATGGGTTGGTGGTATTTTGTATCCAAGGAGTTAGTCGTAAGGGGGATTATTAAGTGGTCTAATTTAATTTGTATTACTGGAGTGATGGTTTGGCTTCTTGGGTAGTGGTAGCCTAGCTAGGACAGATTTTCGTAGGTGGTGAGAAGATATGGAATTATCATCAAGGGGATTAGGCAGTAAATTGGCATTAATTTGAAAGGGTTTATGACCAATATTAGCTTTAATTTTTCCCAACATGAGTAGTGAGATAATTAGGATAGGGAGGGTAGGAGGGTCCTGATAATGCCTGGAGAGTTGTTTATTAGTTCTAAAAAGAGGGGGAGTAGTTTTAGAGCTCTAAATTTAGGACTAGTAGGGGCGGGTGGAATTTGGGGGCAGGGTGGGGAGTGGAGAGAGCCTGAGTGCAACGAGGGTGAGCACAGCGGGACTTAACCTGACCATGAGATCTGTGGGTCTTGTATAAACACACATGTACAATGAGACTTTTTTAAAATACTTTCTTACCCTTGTTTTTGCCTTCAGTATACAATTTTTATGTAGTATATCACTTTTTGCAGCCTTTGCACACATTAAGCTTTCTTCTGCCAATTTTCTGCTGTTTTTGTAGTTTTAGGGCTGCTTAGAAACTTAGATGTGTTCACTAGGAAATCCTTAGAGATGGATGTAGCAGTAACCCAATTTAGTATTTTTGGGTTGAGTGTGGGGCTTTGAGGGATTACTGGTAGTGCTGTAGACCCAGTATGCCTAAACAATATAGTGCATACAGACAGAATAAGGTAATATTAACCTTGGCAGATCTTTTCAGAGTCATGGGACAGTGCAGGAAAGTTTCCAGTTAGGTTTCAGCAGGGGGAGCTGTCCTTCTAGCATTCAAGCCTTTCAGGGATCTAGCAGATAGAGGGGGATAGAATCTGATGATAGATACATAAGTTAGTATATGTGCTAAGCAGAGGGTCCTTTAGCCAGTAGAATGTAGCACCGTTAAGAACATTTATTTTCTATACAGCAGAGCAGCAATAATCACAGAAAATGGCCATAACACAATCAAAACAGCCCAGTATTTAACACATTTCAAAGCACAATGGTAGTGTTATTAAATGCAGCCATGTATTTAAGAAGTAAAGCAGTCTAAATAGTATGAAATAGTGTCACTTTGGTTTAAAAAAAATCAGCCAATTCAAAGTCACTAGCTTATTTTTCTGTATTAGACTAGGTAAAATATGACCAAATATTTTAAACTTAAAACAGACAAAGTAGAGTGTCATTAAAATAACACTGTAGAATAGTCTCACATAAATATAGAAAACAGCTAGACTAATCTGGCTGTATTCCTATTTATCTCTAAGAGAAATCAATGTTCTAAATAAACTATTTACAGAGCAAAGCAAAGTGCTGGTGAGTTGTCAGATCTGAAGACAAATACAAAATGCTCAATCTTTCTCTCTGAGAAAGTCTTAAATTGATACTACACATTACTGCTGAGTCATTTCAGATTACATCATTCTTGACACTTCTACTTAAATTTCCCATGCTCACAGAACTTAACATTTTAACATTTCTTTTTGTAATCTGCACCTGCTAGGAAGCCACAGCAATAAAAGACACTTTACATGTAAAACCTAGTAATTATCTCTTTCTTAGAACAATAGAAAGAATTTCTTAGTCCAGACATCTTATCTCCTAGCTTGAGATCAAACAGTCATAAAATGCTTTACTAATCAGCTCTCTTCCAGCAGGGTGCACTGTGGTTACATTTTTGAAGTTCAGAACATACAATTTTCTTACATTTGTTACACAAGCCTGTGGATCATATTAATATTTACAATGACAAATAGTTATTTATAAAATTATATCTGGCTGGGCTGGCAGGCCCTCAGTTTTTCACTCCCCCAAAGAACTCAAGCTAGTTTTTCAAGTGTCCCTTGAGAAACATTGCTTGAGAGGGTTGAGTCTATCTGGGTATAGCTTACCCCATTCCCTGTCTTGAGAGCCCATCTGCATTGGCATTGCTAATCCCACTGCAGTGCTGCACTGACATATCATATACTTGCAGCCCTAGGCTCCACCTTAGTAACATGGCATTTTGCCGGCTGGCTCAATGTAACCATGTTAGGGGATTGTGGTCTGTAACTACAAGGAATTTTCTTCCCTACAGATAAAGCTTAAGTTTCTGCTGAGCCCACACTATGGCTAGACATTCCTTTTCTACAGCTGCATAGCATTCCTCACTGGGTTGGAGCCTACAACTGAGATAAACCTCTGGGTGTTCTCCCTCCGAAGAAATCTGGCTAAGTACAGCCCCCACTCCATGGTTCGAAGCATCCACCTGCACAACACATCCTTTGCTGTAATCTGGACTGGCTAACACAGGGGGTCCTCCCAAAGCTTCTTTAAGCTTCTGGAATGGATGCTCACATGCTGTGGTCCACACTACCTCATCTGGCCTGTTTTACCTGGTCAGGTCTGTGAGGGGAGCAGCCATGGTACTATAACTGGAGACAAACTTTCTATAGTACCTTGCTGTCCCTAAGAATGCCCTCACCTGCTTTTTGTTAACAGGTCTAGGCCATGTCTGAATGGCTTCCACTTTGGTATGTTCTGGCCTGATCTTACCACTCCCCACTCTATGTCCGAGGTAGGAGACCTCTGCCATACCCACCTGACATTTGCTGGGCTTAATGGTCAACATTTCCCTCTGTAGTCTGCCCAGCACCTCCCTGATATGTTGAAGGTGCTCTTGCCAAGAATGGCTGTAGATGGCAATATCATCTAGGTAAGCAAGGGAAAAATCTCCTGCTCCTGCTAGGATATGATCTACCAGCCTCTGGAAAGTCAGTAGGGCATTTTTAATCCCAAAGGGAATCTGTATGAACTCATACAATACAAGCCAAAAGGAGTCACAAAGGCTGACCTCTCTCTAGCATTGGGAGTCAGGGGCAGCTGCCAGTAACCCTTGGTACGATCAGTGGTGGTAAGACACTTAGCTCCACCCAGCTGCTCTAGGGCTTCATTTGTCCTAGGCATGAGGTAAGCATCTGACTCTGTGTGAATATTTCATTACCTGTAGTCCACACAGAACCTGGTGCTGCCATCTTTCTTTTGTACCAGCACCACTGGGAAGGCCCAGGGACTTTTGGACTCTTGAATTTTCCCTAGTTCCAACATTTCCTGTATCTCCTCCCTCAGAATCTGTTTGACTCTCTCAGACACCCTATAAGGGGTCTGCCTAATAGGCCGTTGGGGTCCGGTATCCACCTGGTGCTGCACCAGGTGGGTGCACCCTGGTTTCCCAGTGAACATGTCCCCAAACACTTGTAACACTGCTTGGATTTCTCGAACCTGGGTAAGAGATAGCTGCCAGGACATTGCTACCCCTTCCACCGAAGAGTCAGTCCGAGCCTCACTGAGGAGATCAGTTACCAGATCCCCCTCAGATTCCTCCTGCAATCCACTGCAAATACTCAGCACAAGGGCCTCCCTATCATTGTAAGGTTTCATCATGTTAACATGGTCCAATTTGTGCTCTTGCCTCCAGCCTAGCAGTTCCACCATGTAGTTAACATCACTGACCTTCCTTACTACCTTGTAGGGTCCCTCCCAAGCTGCCTGCAACTTGTTGTGTCTGACAAGAATCAGAACCATTGCCTGCTGCCCTACAGCATACTCTCTAGGTCAAGCATTCCTGTCATAACAGACCTGTTTCTGCTGATGGGCTTCTGCCACGTTCTCCTGAGCCATGCCCATGAGTTCCCTGACCCTTGTCCTCAGGTTTAGGACATATGCCACAACAGACTCCTTGTGAGATTCACACTCATCTTCCCATTCATCTCAAATTAAATCTAGAGGTCCTCTCATGCTATGCCCATACAGCAACTCAAAGGGAGAAAAAAAACATGGATTCCTGGGGAACCTCTCTGTAAGCAAACAACAGATGGGGCAAATATTTGTCCCTCTCCTTCTTAAATTGGTCTGCAAATGCCCATAGCATGGACTTGAGTGTAGAGTTTAACCTCTCAACATGACTATTATTCTGGGGATGGTAGGGGGTGGTCTTTAGGTGCTTCAACCCACAGTACTTCCACAGACAAGTCAGCGAGTCTGATATTATGTTGGCACCTCTGTTAGTCAGTATTTCTTTTGTAAACCTACCTTGCTGATAATCTCTAACAAAGCATTTGCCACCTTTTCCACCTCAATAGAGGAACAAACCACTGCCTCAGGGTATCTTGTAGCATATTCTAGTACCACTAGGATATACTTTTTCCCTGTGGAACTTGGGGTACTCAGAGGCCCCACAATATCCATAGCTACCCTCTGAAATGGCTTCTCAATCACAGGCAAAGGCATCAAAGGAGCTCTCACCTTGTCTCCTGCCTTGCCTAACTTTTGGCACTGCTCACAGGTCCTGCAGTACCCTGTTACATCTCTGGAAATTCCAGGCCAATAGAAGTTCTGCATAATATGTCTCTTTGTACATTTTATACCCATATGACCTGCAAAGGGAATATCATGAGCTATGGCTAGAAGTGCCACATGGTAGGCTCTAGGCACTACCAACTGCTGTATTCTTTCACCTTCTAGCCCTCCCTCAGGGGTCCACTCTCTGTATAATAACCCTTTGTCCCAGTATACAGATCCCCCTTCCCTTGAGAATCAGGTGCCTCACTAGCTAACTATCTCAGGCCTTGTAATGTAGGGTCTGAGAGCTGAGCCTGTCTTAACTCTCTCTTTGTAACCCTTCCCAGCTCCCCTTCCATATGTAGTCTGGAATCCTCTGACAGCGGTGCCTCACTGTCAACCTTGGTACTACTACTCACCTCTGCCCTTGCAGTCACTCTGTCCAAGGGAACATCAGTACCCACAAGCAGCTGTGGCTCACCTTCAGTCTCACTGCTACAGGGTAGCCCACACCCTGAAGTAACCACCTCACCAGTCTGAAGTAACCACCTCACCAGTCATGGCTGCAAGTGTGCGGTCTGTCTGGGTCTCCCCCAGGATACCACACCCACATGCTTGTCTCCAAGCCTGACTGCATATAACTGCATAAACACATGGTACTGCCTCATTCAAATCCTTCCCTATCAGGACATCTGCAGGATGGTAGTTTGGTACCCCAGTTATCTCAAGACAACCTAATGTTGACATTTTGTCATTCCCACTTAGTGGCTCTCTCACCTTTTGTTCCCCACCTTGCCTCCTTGGACATCTATATTCCACATAGGTTCATAGGTTCATAGGTTCATACTAGGCTATCTGCCCGAGGGCATTTATAAGCCTAGCCCATTGTTTTGTGGCTTACGCCACCCCTTTAGTATGGGGAACTATACCCATTATTTTGCTGTGCCTCTGTCGAGCAGTGACACTGAGGTAATTCCTGGGGTATATCTGCGATCTCCCATCCATTGGTCAAGATTTCTCTTGAACAAGGCCAGCGAGGTGCTCTGCCTCACATGTACCGGGATTTTGTTCCACAGCATAGGGAGTCTTTGGGTGATGAATCTATCTCTCCAGCACGTCCTATTAATAGCCGTGCGAGGTTTAAGTCTCCGCCCTTGTGGCTCTGATGGTTCTAGATTTTTTGAGGTGAAGCATATTCATCAAATCTGGGTTTGACATGGCCTTGTATGTTAGGCTTAGGTCTCCTCTGAGCAAGCGGTGAGCGACTGAATAGAGCTGGAGTTCTTTCAGTCGGGCAGCATAGGACAGATTTTTGAGACCCTTTATCCTTTTGGTGAGGAACTTTTGTGGCCTCTCCAGCTGCTGCAAGTGTCGGGTCAGATACATTCCGAATGGGGCATTGTACTCAATCATTGGTCTGATGAGTGATGAGTAAAGGGAGACTATGACGTCCCTTGATCTAGATGAGAATCCCTTCATGATAAGGTGGGCAATGTAGAAGGACTTCCTAACTACTTTAGCTACATGGGTGTCGAATGACAGACTACTATCAACCTGGGTCCCCAGGTCCCTGATAACTTCTTCTGTGCTCAGTGGATTGCCACCTATTTGGTAGCTAGGGGTAACCTTGTTTTTCCCGAAGGGTATGACTATGCATTTTTGGCATTTAACTTTAGGCCGTGGCTCTGGCACCAGTTATCCATTTCTGTGAGACCCTTCTGAAGGATATCTGTGTCAGATGTGTTTTCTACTATGGCCCAGTTTGCAGTCATCTGCAAACTTTGTCAGCCATAACCCTCCTGTGTTTGCTTGTACTTGGAAAAGTAGATGCCAAACAAGAGTGGGCCCAGGACTGAGCCCTGTGGGACACCACTTGTGACAGGCTTTGAGTCTGACATGGCGCCAGCAACTCTGACCCTGTGGGTTCTGTCACTCAGCCAGTTTGCAACCCATCTTGTGATGTATGGGTTAACATTTAAGCTGATGAGTTTTTCAATGATACCCGAGTGGGATATTGTATCGAAGGCCTTAGCCAGATCGAGGTAGGCTGTATGGACTGCCTTTCCCTCATCAATGGCTTTGGTGACTGTTTCGAAAAAGTCAACCAAGTTTAAAAGGCATGATCTGCCTTTGACAAAGCCAAACTGGGTTGGATCCAAAGTCTGCAAATTCCCTATGTCTTTATTTATGAGGTCCATTATGATCCTCTCCATGGCTTTGCAGATAAGGCTTGTCAAGCTAATGGGCGGTAATTTCCAGGGTCTGTGGAGGCACCGCCTTTGTGAAGTGGGACCACAGTTGCAGTGCGCCACTCCTGGGTGCGTATCCAGAGGTAAGACTTTGATTAAACAGCTGTCCTAGCTGTGGGTTTAATTCCTCATTGAGTTCGTGGAGCACACAGCCGGGGACACCATCGGGTCCCATGGATGCTGTGTTTTTGCTTTGGAGAGAGCAGTTCTCACTTGGGCGCTGGAGATGTTTGGGGGCTGCACTCACTTGGTATAGATATCTCTCCTTTTAGGGGCGACGGAGGGCAGAAGTTTGCACTGAACCTGTCAGCCAGTATGTTGGCAATGTCTGTAGGATCAGTAATCTTCACATCATTTTGAACTAGTTCTGAGCATATCTGGGAGTTTCCTCCTAGGTTTCTAACATAGCTAAAGAAGGCCTTATGATTGTCTTTTGAGTCTTTAGCTATTTTTCTCTCGAAATTTGCTTTGGATGATTTTATGAGAGCTCTTAGTTTTTTACTTATAGTGATCAAGGGTGTCTTACCTTTTAAGGATTTTGCTCTATCTTGTAGTAGCTTCCTCCTTTTGTTGTAGAGTTTGTTTATGGCTGGGGTCCACCAGACTGGACGCTTTCCTTTGGTACAAAGAGTCTTTGTTTTGCTTGGGATTGCCTTATCCATGCAGTCCTGCAGGTGCTGGTAGAAGGCGTTTGTAAGTGATTCAGCGGCTTGAGTATTGTTTTCCGCCGGCTCGGGGGCCTGAAAGGAGACCACACTAGTCTTTAGAAGTGTGAAGTCGGCTTTTGAGAAGTTCTTTACTGTGGTCTTTTTTTATTTCAGGTGGGGGTGGGATGAGGACCTCCAGCGAGATTAGTTTGTGATCTGATCTCACCAGTGAGGGGTATACTTCCGGTGTTAAACATTGTGCTCCCATGTTCGTGATGATGAGATCAAGTATGTTATCTCCTCTTGTGGGGATGGTGACTAGTTGTTCCATGGCATTTGAGTTTATGAATTCCAGGAACTTTTGGGCTAGGGTGTTTGGGCTTGAGTAGTGTTCCCAGTCTATATTAGGGTAATTGAAGTCACCTAGTATGATGGTGTTTGGTGATACATTTATCCCCTCTAGTGTTTTCAGGAAGGCCATGTGAGTTTCCTGAGTTTGTGAGGGTGGCCTGTAACATGCTACAATTTGCAGAGCAGTCTTGCCTATGGTTAATTGCACCTGGATGGTCTCCGATGCATCGTGCGTTGCCACCAGTCTTGAGGTGTGGGTGTCCTTGATGAATATGGATACCCCCTCCTTTCTTGGTATTGTCCGGATTTTGGGGCCGGACGCATGATATGAGGTAAAACCTGATAGCTGGGGTGCTCTCAGGAGCCTTGAACCAGGTTTCTGTCACAGCACAGACATCGATGTTCTCCATACTGAGAAGGGCCTCGAGTGCGTGCATTTTGAGATTTAGACTTCTGGCATTGAGCAGCATTACCCTTAGTTTTTTCCTTTTTGTGTTCTAGGGTGGTAGGTTTAGAATTTGAGCCTTGCCTAAAAAGGCACTATGGGGTGGCAAGAGCCTTTGCCAATATCCGGAATCCCAGGGTGACAGGTGCAAGCCGTCCCTTGCGAAGCAGCGTGGCTTGTCCAGCATGTCATCCCAGGCAGACAGATACTGGATCCCCTTTGAATGACACCAGTGTTTAAGCCAATTGTTAAAGCTGATCATCTTATCTCTGTATTGTGGCATCATTCTTGGTGAAGGTAGGATACTGCTCAAGGTCAGGGTCATACCTGCCTGGGCTACATAATCAGAGAGCTCCTCAATGTCTCTTTTCATGTAGTCCAAGGAGGTACGTCTCAGGTCGTTTACACCAGCGTGGACAATGACTGAGTCATATTTGTACCTGCTGTTGAGAGACCTGAGTGCTTGCGTTATGTGGCGGATTCTAGCGCCCGACAGGCAGCTTACTGTGACCTTCTCCTTACTCAGTCTGGTGAGCGGGACATCAGTGTGTCTGACTATGGAGTCACCAATGACTAGTGTGTCTGGCATTGTGTTTGGCCTTAAGGGCTGTGACTGTTTGACACTCTGACTGTGAGGTCTATGTGTTGCGGGTGTTGTGTTCTGAGGTGGTGGTTGTTTGGGTGTCTGCTTTGGTGGCCTCTGCTGTTTTGGTAGATTTTTTATCAGAGCCTCCGAGTATGTCTTTGTGTGTTTATGTGTATGATTTGAGGTTGTAATGGTACTATGTGAGACTGGGTCTATAGTGTATGTGGTAACCTTCTCCTCCTGACTGGTCTTGCCAGTCCTATGTTGAGAGAGCTCAGCCTCCAGTTTGGCCGTATAGTTGCATCTCTCGCATGTATTTGTGTTTTGTGGGAGGAGGAAAGGGTTGTCTGTGTACATGAGGCAATTGAAACATTGCCTCAATATTCCCAGGTTCACCAGCTGAGCAGGAGAGGACACTAGCAACTGATCCTCGACATGCTAGAAGGGTAGATGAAAACTTTAAAAAGATTCCGGGGACGTGGGTGACCGAGAAATGGGGGTTGGCCTTTTTGGGGAACTATCTATGACAAGAGTGCCGTATCAAGGTAATAAGTACTGTAGGAGCAAGTGCTAGGTTTAATAGATAGAGAATAGTCTACTTGGAGTCAAGTAGAGTTGATCTTTTAGTTTTAGGATACGCTGATTTGATCAGTAGTATAGTTCGAGGAAGGTAGTTTTAAGGGAAAATTTGAAGAGTGGACTTTAGGTAGCCGAATAGTTTAAACCTGCTTAACCGGCACTGCCCTAGTGTGCAACAGTGGCAGATCGGCGCTAAATCGCTCTAAAACGTGCTAACGCGCGTTTAGCGCGTTTTATACCAGAGGCTGGAAAAGCTAGAAACTGGCCCAAAACGACCAATAAACTACTAGTTACTGGCTGAAACCTCACAAAACTGGACAAAGGCAGCTCAATGCTGCCCACTCCCACTGGTAAGCAAGGTAGCCTGCCTTCCCCCAAATAAGGCAAGGAAACAGTACACAGGAACTACAACCAAAGCCCAGGAATCAGCAACTCTGAAACTGGACTAAACTAGTAAAGCAGGAAAGCAAGGTAGCTTCCCTTCCCCAAATAAGGCAAGGAAACAGTACACAGGAACTACAACCAAAGCCCAGGAATCAGCAACTCTGAAACTGGACTAAACTAGTAAAGCAGGAAGAACAAGAGATATTTTTTCTTTTTTTCTTTTTTTTCACAAAACAGGCAGAAACAGGTACAGCAAACACTTATAAATGCTATGAATCAGCTACTACAGCTTACACAGAAGAATTTGCTACAAATACAGTCAAATAGTAACAAACAAGGATTCCAAGTGCAATATTAAGTTAAATGCAGTAAAAACAGCTTCAATGTAACAGAAAGGCAGGCGAAATACAGTTGCTAGGTATTCAGATGTGGAAAGCAACAAAAATATACTTAGTATCAAGAAAAGTCGCTTATTCAGCTCTCTGCAGCCTGGATTACTCTGCTGGCCCACATGGAGTCTGTGCTGAGTAGGTACAAGCTGAAAGTTTTATACCAGGGGGCTGGAAAAGCTAGAAACTGGCCCAAAACGACCAATAAACTACTAGTTACTGGCTGAAACCTCACAAAACTGGACAAAAGGCAGCTCAATGCTTCCCACTCCCACTGGTAAGCAAGGTAGCTTCCCTTCCCCCAAATAAGGCAAGGAAACAGTACACAGGAACTACAACCAAAGCCCAGGAATCAGCAACTCTGAAACTGGACTAAACTAGTAAAGCAGGAAAGCAAGGTAGCTTCCCTTCCCCCAAATAAGGCAAGGAAACAGTACACAGGAACTACAACCAAAGCCCAGGAATCAGCAACTCTGAAACTGGACTAAACTAGTAAAGCAGGAAAAACAAGAGATATATACCAAG
This sequence comes from Protopterus annectens, assembly GCF_019279795.1. Lineage (NCBI taxonomy): Eukaryota > Metazoa > Chordata > Ceratodontiformes > Protopteridae > Protopterus > Protopterus annectens. Next base: position 805,363,130 of record NC_056729.1, read on the forward strand.
TATCAAGTAGTACCAAGGTTGACACATGGCCCTACTGGTTGCATTCAAAACATTTAACCCTAGGTCCTGGACATGTACCTGGACTAGTGGCTTCTCCTGCTGCTGGTAGATTCTGTTGCGGCAGTCTGGGTTCCCCACCATGGGTTCCATTAGACCCATGAGCAGCACTGAGTGTTCCTTTCCAGTTCAGGGATGCCCTGCTTGCTAGGTCTAGGTCTCCATTCTTCCCCAACTCATCTACAGTAAGGCAGTGTCTATCAGCTACCCAGATCCTCATGTCCTCAGGCAAAGTGCTAAGGGCTTGTTCCCTCACCAAAAGGTCTGCCAGCCATTCAGAAGTGGCGACCTGACATCCACTCACCCACTTATGAAAAAAAGTGCTTAGTTCAGCAAAATATTCATACACACTTTCATCTGTTGTGCATCTATGCTTAGAAAACGTTTTCCTATAAGCTTCAGATGCTAGCTTAAAAGATTCTAGAAAACAGATCTTTACAGCATTATCATTTAAAAAATCATTGTCAGACAGTTTGGACAAGACAGTTACAGCTTTGCCATGGAGTAAGGGGGTCAGGAATTGTACCCAGAGCCTTTGGTCAACATCATACTGTTTACATACCCTCTCAAACATATGAATGAAACTATCAAAATGATCCCCCTCTGTAAACTGTGGAAGAAATATACTGACCTTTTGTGCTTCTAGGGTTTGGTTACTCCCTTCTCTATTACCTCCATGACTCTGGTGAAGAGTCAGCATCTCCTTTTCATGCTGCCTCTACCTCTCCTACTCAGCTTCCAGGCATAGCAGTTTTTCATTCTCCTCAGCCCGCAGACATTGCAGGGTCTCATTTTCCTCACTCTCTAGCTGCCTCAGTCTTTCTGCTGCTTCTATTTCCAAACACTTGGCCTCCAACTCAATTCTGTTTAGCTCCAGATGGATTTTTAAGTCCTCTGCAGAAAGGTTGAGCTGTCCATTCTCTTAGTGTTGTACACCTCCATGGCCAGTCTGATCATTCTCCTGGTTGCTATTTTCTGATGCAGCTGTGACCAAAGCTGAAATCATGTCTGCTTTAGTCAGGTTTCCATGCACCATAACTTTAGCCTGGCACATTTCAGGCAACTGGCTCTTTGTCAGCTTGCCATACTCCTCTGCTGACATGCTTGCCTGCTCTCCCTAACTAACTAAGCTAAGAAAAGAAATAAAACAATTGTGATCTGAACTTGAATGTTCACTGCATGGCTGATTTAGAGTACAAAAACACCTTCAGTCATCACTGTACAGAAGCTACAGGGATTTACTATCCACACCACTACAAGCCAATTAATATGTGATGTGGTTAACTCACCACTATGAAACAATATTTGATGTGGATGTCTCACCACTGCCAAACAATTAATATGTGACACCCATGCACTGGCCCAGTAAACAAGGAGCCTCAATCCTCACCAACAGCACCAATGAGGGTCATCCACATTGGGAGGATAAGAAGTACACACACAGTAAAGTACAATTTCCCTTAAGAGCACACAGAGATCACAGTCAGTTTAGGGCTGGTCTCTCCCTTTCTCTCCAGATCCACAATAAGACTCCTCACTGGCACATCTATAGGGTACAGATCTCAGCCGAGTGGTCAAGCCAAAACCACCAGCATCCTCTCTGTCCAACCAGTGCTTTGTGCCCCTGCCCAAGTAGCTCACACACACACACACACACACACACACACACACACACACACACACACACACACACACACACTTTGAGATATGAATTATATACAAACACACAGACACTCTGGGGGACGGCTGGCACAGGTTCTCCAGCTATGTTCCCTTCTTTCCAGACTATAAGGTAGTACCGACTGCCACCAATGACCCTTATCAGCTACTATAAAGGCCCTTACCAAAGAGTGTCCAATTTTACTGTGCAATGTTATTATTATCCAATTGGTAAGTATGACTAAGACTTGAAGGCTATTTAGGAGTGGCCTATACAGTGTCACCAAATTCATCCAAGTACTCTTAAGAGCTGAAATATCTCTACACACAAACCAGCCTCAGTTAAAAGGTTTAAAATATTTAATAAATACTAAAAACACAAGACACTACTCGTCAATACAACACAGTGATAACAGAGAGTTCAGAAATCACAGGAAATACTTTAACAACATTGTAGGATAGTCTCACGTAAATATAGAAAACAGCTAGACTAATCTGGCTATATTCCTATCTATCTCTAAGGGAAATCACTTTTCTAAATAAACTCCTTACAGAGCAAAGCAAAGTGCTGGTGATTTATTGTCAGATCTGAAGACAAATACAAAATGCTCATTCTTTCTCTCTGAGAAAGTCTTAAATTGATAATATAAATTACTGCTGAGTCATTTCAGATTACATAATTTGTGACACTTCTACTTGAGTTTCCCAGGTCCACAGAACTTAAAATTTTAACATTTCTTGTCATAATCTGCACCTGCCAGGAAGACATAGCAATAAAAGATTCTTTATATGTAAAACCTAGTAATTATCTTTGTCTTAGAACAACAGAAAGAATTTCCTAGTCCAGACATCCTGTCTCCTCACTTGAAATCAAACAGTCATAAAATGCTTTACTCATCAGCTTTCTTCCAGCAGGTAGTACTGTGGTTCCATTTTTGAAACTTAGAACAGCTTTCTTACATTTGTTACACAGACCTCTGGATCATATTAATATTTACAATAACACAGCATTATTTATACAATTCTATCTGGCTGGGCTGGTAGTCTCTCAGTTTTTCACATTAGTTTTTCTGCCTGTGCTGATATCTTTAGTTATTATTTGCAGTAGTGTATATAGCTCCTGGTCTGTTCTAATACTGTGCATTGCATTATCATATCTATCTAAGTATTTTTGTTGATATTTTCCGTTTTCTATACTCTTCTAACAGTGACACTAATCGTCTTAATTGCTTTACAGTCTTCTCTATTTGATACTTCCATGATGACATTTGATTGCTTCCCTTCCTTTCCCTTATTGCCCTGTATTTTTAAGAACATTTTTATTAATTTAACATATTAATAATAATACAGAGAATGAAGAAATTCAACATCACAAACTGTTATACGTTAGTGTAATCTTACACAATTAACGCATTAGGAGTATTGGCATTTCAATCACAGTATTTCAAGGCTATTCCAACCACTAGAAGTCTTAGTATGATTTATAGATCTTAATCTAACCACTTCTTTTTCAGTTTTACATAGTATTGCAGTTAAATTTAAAATTATTGGAACTGAATTCTATTTGCAATTTTAGTAATAACTTTTCAAGCTAATGTCAGAAGGCTCCAGAACATTTTTGTTGTTTAGCTTTTACAGATCAATGAACTGGAACATTTATTAGTATTATTGATCTAGTTAAAAGAAAAATTATCAGACCACTACCCCTTACTTAGCTTTTCCTAATATGCATGTAATTTTTCACAACCCATAAAGATGTGTCCAGTCAGCTTTCCCAGCTTTACTACATCTCCAACAAACAAAATAAGTAATTTGTCTAAACTTAGAGATTTTATAGGGAGTAATATACATTCTATGTATATATATCTCCACATAAAAACTTTACAATATAAACCTGAAGAAGTTTGACAAACTGATTTAAGTAACAAAGTTTTATTCTTACCATCTATTCAATCACTCCGTCCTCTACCATCTAAAAAGTTCCATAAGTTTGCATCAAAATGATTATTATTTGCAATTAACTATATAACTTGGACAAACTTCCTATGTAGGTCAATTTACATTTGATGATAGCATTCATATGTTCATATAATGGGGAAAGAGTGTTCTGTTCCTCTTTACTCATATTATCTACAAATGCATTTAATTTCTTACTATGGATAACACTAATATAGGATCATAGGATCATAAGAGGTTAATAAGATATCGACCCGGAGGTCATTTTAAGCCTAGCCATTTCATCCCAATGTAATACCATAGATACTCTAGTCATATCCCCAGGATTATATTTAGTAATGACTGCCCATGTCCAGGAGGGTTGTGGGTACTATCTCTGGTAAGAATTTATGGTGCCCCATCCACTCATCCAGGTTTATTTTGAAAAGTGTCATAGTGTTTCTCTACTTCACATGAACTGGCAGCCTATTGCAAAGATGTTGCAGTCACTATGTTACAAATCTGTCCCTCCAGCATTTCCTATTCAAGTTGCAGGCCATATTTAAGTCACTGGAAAGGGTAGCTGTAGTCTCATTTGTTTTACGGATGTGCAGCAAATTCATTAGGTTTGGGCCGGAGATTTCTCTGTAAGCCAAACATAAGTCTCCCCCTAAGAAGTCTATACAATACTGGGTATAGTGACAGGGACTTTAGTCAGTCTGTGTAAGGCACATGCAGGAGTCCCTTGATTTTCTTTGTTAGAAACCTCTGCGGTCTCTCCAGTTGTTGCAGGTGCTTCATATGGTACATGCCAAAAGGAGCGTCATAATCAATTATTGGCCTGATTAGTGATGATTATATCAAGGTTATAACCTCCTTTGCTGTAAAGGTGATGCCTTTGCTAATCAAGTGTGCTATGTAAAAATCCTTCCTTACTACAGTAGGCACATGGCGGTCAAAGTTAAGGTTGCAGTCTATTTTTGATTCCAGATGCCTTACCACTTTGTAGGTACTTGGGTATTGTTGTTAATTTGATAGTGTGAATGGACATTGTTTTTAGCAAAGGGAATGATGATGCATTTTTTTTGCATTCAGTTTGAGACTATGACTAAGACACCTGTCGTTGGTCTGCATAAAATCCTCTTCAAGTATACTGATATCATTTGGGGAATAAATAATTGCACCCAATTTACAGTCGTTCACAAATTTGGTCAGCCTCAGCCCCATAGTTTTGGCCTGACCTTCATAGAAGTATATGCCACAATGTAGGGGTCCCAGCACTGATCCTTGTGGCACCCCCACTGGTGACAGGTCTGCTGGGTGATGTGGAGTCACCAACTTTGATAGTGTGTGATTGTTTTGTGAGCCAATTGGCAACTCATCTTACAACAAAGGGATTTACATTCAGTTTGCTAAGTTTATCGGTAATGCCTGGGTACCTCTCAGCTGTACAGATTTTCACAGAATGTCCACATTTTTGGCTCATATTTTTTGGTCTGTTCTTCATAAAATGTGTGGTTTTCTGGCAAATTACTGGGATGATCTGAAGAATGATGTCACCAAATAATGACATACATTTGAGTTTCAGAATTCAAATTCTTAAGGAAATGTATGCCAAAACAAACCATGTTATTCTGGCAGCTTTCTAAGTTTATAAGAGCAATATTTAAAATATGTCTGTTTTTGTGCTTTTGTCCCCCCATTTTGTCAGGCTTTGTCCAGATTTATTGCACTAAAAGTTTGAGAGGTATTTGTGGGATTGTGTTGAAGGCCTCTGACAAGTTGAGGTATGTTGTGTGCACAGAATTGCCCTCGTCATGGCCCTGGTCACATTTTCAATGAAATCCACCAGGTTTACCAGACAAGATCTGCCCTTGACAAAGCCAAATTGGGTTGGATCCAAGGTTTGTAGGTCACCTATGTCTTTTTTTATGATGGCCATGATGGTACGTTCCATGGCCTTATAGATGAGGTTGGTCAGACTTATGGATCTGTAATTCCCTGGGTCTGTTGCTAAGCCATCTTTGTGGAGGGGAATAACTGTTGCTGTTCTCCATTCCACAAGAACAAAGCCTGTGGTTAGGCTATGATTGAATAGGCTGCCTAATGGTGATGCTAGTTCATGTTTTAGTTTGTTTAGAAGGCAGCCTGGGATGTCATCTGGTGTCTTAGAGGCTGTGTTTATTTTGCCTTAGACAAGGCTTTAATGACCTGCTCTTCAGATATGTAGGGTGGGGTGGGGGTTGTGGGCAAAGTTTGTGATAAGTTTGGAGGGGATAAACAAGTGAAAATTTCCTCAAATCTGTCCAATAGCAGGTTTGCTATCTCTGCGGGATCAGTGTGTGTGGCACCGTTAGTCACTAGTTTGGCAAATGCCTGGGCCCTACCTTTTAGGCTACATACAAAGCTGTAAAAGATCTAATGGTTATCCTTGACTGTGATTGCTAAGTGTTTCACAAAGTTGCCCTTAGAGGATTTAACATGTTGTCTTATTTGCCTGTTGAGGCTGAGGAGGGTGTTTTTCCATTACTGGGGCCTCACCTTTGTTTTCTTAGAAAGCTCATTTTTACATTTGTTGTAGAGTTTGTAGATGCTGGATATCTATCAGGGTAGCATGTTTTTACTTGGGACTCTGGCTTTGATTCTCTCTGGAACAGCCAAGTCTATACACTTATGCAAGTGATTGCAGAGGGCTTTAGTGTTATCTTTGGTGTAGATAGCACTTTGAGCTGGAGGTGGGTCTTGGATTTGCCCTTATTGTGTTCTGGTGTTAGTGCTAGTGAGGGTCCGATAGTTGCTGTGGTGCCTCTGTTTGTCATGTTAGTGTGGACAAGATCTGGTATGTCTTTTCCTCTTGTACGGGTTTGACAATTTGTTCCAGGGCATTTGAGTTAACAAAGTCAAGTAACTTTTGCGCTAGTGAGTTAGGGCTAGAGTAGGTTTCCCAGTTGATGGTGGGATAATTGAAATCTCCTGTGACTAAAGTGTTGGCAATATTTTGATTGACTCCAGTTTAGTTAAATAGGCTTCCTGCACATCTTGATCCATGAAGGGGTATCTATAACTCTCTATGACTTGAATGGTGGTCTTACCCACCATAAACTGAACTTAGAGTAACTCCATGTAGTTGTCCAGTTTAACTAGTTGGGCAGTGAAGTTCATAGGTTCATAGGCTAGTACTAGGCTATCGGCCCAGGGGCCTGTACAAGCCTAGCCATAACAATTCCCTTGCTGTTTCTTCCCACAGTATTTACTTCCCTGGACCCCTGTCTAGCAGGGCAACTGACGTGATCCCTGGGGTGAATTTCCTATCTATCCTATCCATCCAATCATCAAGGTTCCTTTTGAAGAGGGCCAAAGAGGTGCTCTTCTTGACATGTATGGGCAGTCTATTCCAGAGTCTGGGGAAGTCTCTGGGTCAGGAACCTATCCCTCCAGCATGTTTTGTTCATTGTGATGACAAGGTTTAGATCCCTAGAGCGTCTCTGAGCAATTGGGATTTCCTTAAGTGTAGCATGTCCAGCAGCTCTGGGTTTGACATGGCCTTGTATGTTAAGCAGACATTGCCTCTGAGTAGACGATATGCAACAGAGTAGAGGTGGAGTTTTTTTTAGACGGTCAGCATGGGACATCTGCTTTAGGCCTGTGATTCTTTTAGTGAGGTATTCCTGTGACCTTTCCAGTTGTTACAGATGTCTTGAGAGGAACATACCAAACGGGGCATTGTATTCTATAATGGGTCTAATGAGGGATGAGTACAGTGGGACTATGACCTTCTTTTTTCTGGATGAAAATCCCTTAGTGATGAGGTGTGCCACATAAAAGGATTTCCTGACTGTTGTGGTGATGTGGTTATTGAAGGTGAGACCACTGTCCACCTGTGTTCCTAAGTCTCTTATTACACTTTCAGTGTTTAGTGTACTGCCACCTATGTAGTAATTCACGGGTGCATGTTTTTTCCCAAAGGGGCTAACTATACATTTCTTGGCATTGAGCTTGAGCCCATGGCTCTAGCTCCAAGCATCTGTTTCTGTATGGCCCTTTTGTTGAATATCCACATTATTTGGGGATCCAATAATGGCTCCCAGTTTGCAGTCATCTGTGAACTTTGTAAGCCAGAGTCCCTTACTGTTGGCCTGTACTTCAGAGAAGTAGATGCCAAACAAGAGCGGTCCCAGGACTGAACCCTGAGGTACTCCACTTGTCACTTGTCTGCAGCTGGATTTGGAGTCGGCTACTCTTACAGTGTGGGTTCTGTCAGTAAGCCAGTTGGCAACCCATTGAGTGACATAGGGATTAATGCCCACCTTAGTAAGTTTATCTATGATTCCAGAGTGGGGGATGGTGTTGAAGGCCTTGGAGAGGTCCAAATAGGCTGTGTGGACCACCTTACCCTTGTCCACGGCTCTGGAGACTGACTCAAAGATGTCAATCAGGTTCATTAGACAGGATCGGCCCTTCACGATCCCAAACTTCATGGGGTCCAGTGTTTGAAGGTTGCCAGTGTCTTTGTTTATAAGTTCCATGATAATACATTCCATGGCCTTGCAGATCAGGCTCGTCAGGCTGATGGGGCGGTAGTTCCTGGGATCCAGGGTGGATCCCTCCTTGTGGAGTTGGATAACTGTAGCTGTGTGCCACTCAGTGGGCATGAAGCCTGAGGTGAGGCTATGATTAAACATGACACTTAGGTGAGGTGCCAGTTCATTTTGTACTTTGGAGAGTGTCTCTAATATAGACAGAAACACTGCCCCCTTTGGTTCTCACACATTTGTTCTGTGTTCTGAAGATGTGGAAGGCATTGTAGCCTTGCAAGGCCAGGGTACTCTGAGGCCTTGAACCAGGTTTCTGTTACTGCACAGACATCTACATCCTCCAGTGATAGAAATGCTTCCAGGGTGTGCAGATTTTAGTTTAAGAATCCAGTTTTTAGCAGCATAACCCTTATTTTATTTTGATTGCCAATTTTCATGTCTGCAAGTTTGTTTTTTTGACCTTGTCTAAAAAGGTACTGTGGGGAAGGCAAGAGCCTTTGCCAGCAGCTGAAGGCGTAGTGGTGCCAGGTGCAAACCATCTCTGGCAAAGCAGCGAGTTTTTTTGACCATGTCATCCCAAGCTAACAGAAACAGGATCCCCTTTGAATGACAGAAAAAACTAAGGCAATTATTGAAATCAGTAATTTTTTTTGTTTATACTGTGGAATCGTTCTAGGTGAGGATAATATGCTGCTCAAGGTTAGAGACATACCTGCCTGAGACACATACTCAGAGAACTCAACTATGTTTCTCTTTATATAGCCCAGTGAGGTACATCTCAGGTGGTTCACTCCAACATGAACTATGACAGAGTCATAATGGTACTTGTTGCTGAGAGACCCGAGTCCTTGCATGATCTGATGAATCTTGCCACTGGAGAGGCAGCTAACTGTGACTTTTTCCTTGTCTAACCTGGTAAGTGGGATATCTGGGTGTCTCACTATGGAGTCCTGAATGACAAGAAAATGTGATTTTTGAGTGTTACACCTTAAGGGCTAGGTAGGCGATACACTGGTTTTGCTATATGTCTTGGGTGCTGTGGGAACTGTGTTAATTGTAGCACTCTTGTGTTTTGGAGGTCTTTGGTGTTTCAGAAAGTTTTTTGAGATAACCTCTGCTTATGTTGATTTATGTGTTGGAAGTGTGCTATGTGTATGATTAGTGGTACTATGTGCATGAGTAGTGGGGGTGTGTGTTGTCAATTTCTTCTGTGTTGCTGTTTTGAGTGTGAGAGAGCAAGGATTCAAGATTCTTGGTGTAGATACATCTCTCACACTCTGCACTAGAGTGAGTTATTAGTCCAGGCTTGCCAGTGTGCATGAGGCAGTTGCTACACTGCCTCAGGAGACCCAAGTCAACAAGGCTGGCAGAGGGTAGTCCATCTGTCCATAATGCTAGGTTTGAAGAACTGTTATACCAAAGGTGGCACTTTCACTACTGATCTAGCAGTAGCTCTGCAGATAGGCATTTCTGATGGGGTTTTTTTTGCTGGTGATTTAATAGGTCACAGCTCACTAGCAATACTTCTTAGACCAAAATGTACTAAAGATGAGAACTACACTAATGTACTACAACTGTGTTTAAGGAAAAAAAAACAACAAATTTATCTGTATGGCTATGGTGCAAAATTGCGTGGCAATGTGCAGTGCTGCATGACATGCAAACAAGCAGAAACCTGTGAAACATAGGACTTAAATATCAGAAGTCAAATAATTAAAAAAACTTAAAAAAAAAACTCAAAAAGAACCAATGAGGGGGCTTAGTCCAAGCCATAGACCAATCACACTCCTCCAGACAGCACACTTCTCTCACTAGGGTGCAGAAGGGCCCCTTCCAATTAAAGATGGCTTGGAAAATGTACTCAGACTATAACCACCACTACAAACAGAACCAGATGCAGGAAAACTGTATCCGGCCTATACTACAGCTACTAGATTCACTAATTTAGGCAGGAAACAGTAAAAATGTTTTACACAACAGAAAAAACAGCAGTGAGACAATAAAAAATGCTTTAAACAGCAAGGAGATACTAATGAATATATTAACTGATTACATTTGAGTTACACCTCCAGGTGCATCTGCAGTTAACTCCTACTGACTCCTCTAGGTCAGAAATATTGCTTGTTCATATTTGTATCAATAATTCACAAACCATGTTATATACAAGGTTTTTAAAAAATTCTTCTCGAAGCTTAGACAAAGGCAAAGATAACTGCATTAATATTTGACTTCTGTCTAGGGCAGATAAAAATACATTACTGTTGTTTTTATGATATTAATTTATATAGATATAATTTTCATATTTTTCTAAATATTTCAACAACCAAGTAACAGACAGAACTCCTTAGCATTACATGAAAGTTCTCAGCTAGATGAATAAAATTTTGCTGACAGTATGTGTGTAACTTGAGTGGTTGCTTAGATATTGTAATTTGTTTAGAAAATATTACAATCGTAACAGTTACTGTGACTTGTAAAATTCACTTTAAGATCTAGAACCTAAACAATATTACCACTGTAAAAATACTTTGTGCCGAAGGGTTTGCCATTGATGCTTCTTTCATAACCCCTATCGTTCCAGAAATATGAACATGTGTTTGGAATGCGAGGACATAATTTGATTAAGTCATTAGGCTTAGGCTCCACCCATTGGAAGTTACAGTACAAACTTCCTGAGCTCCATTGGAGTGAATGAGTTAAACAGCAAACAAATCAGTTATTTAAAACACTGCTTGGTGGGAAAACAAAACAAAACAAAACAAACAGATGCCTTGCAAACAGTGAAAAGTAGCAGCAGTTATTTTGCAAACGGTGGAAAGGCAAAGAGGTTTACAAACAGTGAAAACAGCAACAAAATGATTTAACATTCTCAGTAAGGCAGACAGTTTTCAGTGCATCCAGAGACTTCTAAACAAATTACAATATCTAAGCAACCACTCAAGTTACACACATGCTGTCACTAGGAAGCTTTCTGTATTGTCTTTGGGGTTACTAATTGCTACTCTGGAAAGGTGGAGGTTTGAAATTGTTTTATGACTTATCCTAGCAAGCTCTGTGTGTGTACTATTGACACATATGTGCTAAATCCAGGCAGTTTCTAGCCATAGGGTAGCATTGGAACCAGAAGTCAGATGACCAGATGTATGTGATTTCATTTTGTAATCCATCACTAAAAATTATGCTTTAATACTACTGTAGGTGAGACTGAAGTCTGAGAGCACTCTGTTTTTGGAACATGACAAAGTAGGACCCTTCAACTACTTCATCTTGTCTTGCTCTAGTAAGTGAACCAGGGAATAGTAATTCTTTAGATCAGTCAGGAAAATATAGTGAGATTAGTTAAGTACTGTTTTTCTGTATCTCTGTGAATCTATTCATCTGTGTTATTTTAATATTTCATGTTCTTTTATTATGTATTATTAAATATAGTTAGACTTTTCATTGTGGCTGGTCCTTCAGAAAATATTTTAAACTTTTAGAGTACTTATATCTATTTCATGAGTCTGTGGCAACTCCTGCAAGCCTTACTGCCATGGTCAAAACATTACCATTTGTACTAATATTAATTTCACTAAGTATAATTGGATACCCTTGTAACAGCCTTAGATTAGTTGGCTTAGGAGTGTCTGGTGGCAGTAACTACCTTATAGTCTTGCCAGAAGGGGACATAGCTACAAAATCTGTGCCAGCCTTTCCCAGGTGTGTGTGTGTGTGTGTGTGTGTGTGTGTGTGTGTGTGTGTGTGTGTGTGTGTGTGTGTGTGTGTGTGTGTGTGTGAAAATCAAATCTCAAATGTTTGCCAGCTGCTTGGAGCAGGGACACAAAGCACTGGTTTCACAGAGAGATTGGTGGAGGATTTGGCTTGGGCAATTGGCTGAGGACCACCTCTATAGCTATGCCAGTGGGGAGTCTTACTGGGGTTCTGGAGTGAGAGGGAAACAACTCCCAGACTGAGTGTGTTCCCTGTGTGCTCTTAAGGGAAATCGTGCTTGATGCAGAGAGCTGCATCTCGAATACTGTGTGTATCCATTTTTGTTCCAAGTGAACATTCCTCTCCAGTGTCAGTGGTGAGGATTCAGACTCCTTGATTACTGGCCCAGAGTGGGGATGTCACAGAGGGGTTAACTTATAATTATAGCCATGATTTGGATTTTGAATGATTCAGCAGACAGACTTTGAGAGTGATCTGCTGTGGGCTTTTAGATTCACAATTTCACTGAGCAGATAAGGCCAATTTGATGAACTTATCCATGTCTAGAAAGGTTTTCAGTATTTGGAGTTTCTTAGTCAATTTCAAGAAGTTGAACTTGGAAGGTCTTAAAAGAATCTATACTCAGTGTAGTCAGATATAACAGAATCCAGTAGAGTAGTATTGCAAAGAATAATGAACACATAACATAACAAAATGATTACTCACTGAGTGGGTTGTAGCTCCAGGTACTCACATTCCTCTGATCCAAGACAGGTTGCATTATAATCACACTTTGTAAATTATGCATCATCTGTGTTTTAAATATTGTTTTTTTTTATTTGTTAGCATATTGACTCTGCTGAAGACCCAGTTCCCCATTACAATATGCATCATCTGTGTTTTAAATATTGTTTTTTTTTATTTGTTAGCATATTGACTCTGCTGAAGACCCAGTTCCCCATTACAATGATATTTTAATTTTGCTGTAATGAAAATGTTCTCATATTTCTGTTTTACAGATAAGAGTATTCCGTCCACCCAATTATTCTGGTACTATTGCCCTGGCTCTGCTTGTTTCTCTTGTTGGAGGGCTGTTGTATCTCAGAAGGAACAACTTGGAATTCATCTACAATAAGACTGGATGGGCAATGGCAGCTTTGGTATGTAGAAACAAAATATTAAGTACTTACTTTTGTGATATGTGTAGTAGGGCAAAGAATCTCATCTTACTGTCTTCTTGTTATGTAATGCATATCTGTTGCATTTTTAACAAAGTAAGATGCATTATTATGATAATTCTATGCTCCTGTTATTTATTTATGTATTTATTGTGTTGGTTTACATGGTAGGTAGGCTTGTCTTGGACCCTTTACAAACATGATCCAGGAGCAGATTCACAAATAATTACAAATTTAGTGTGTTGTACAAATGCAAACAGTTTACAAAATTACAGGTAATGGATTACATAGTAATGAAATAAATGTCATTCAGTTGCAGTTTTTAGCATGTCAGCACAATACAATTCTGATGTACCTTACAGTACTCATTTACACAATTACTAGATGTCGAAGAAGAAATGGTAGAAATAAATATGCAAATTGAATCATAAGATGTAGATATGGGATTAAAGATTAAGGACAATATCGAGTTCAAATGTAGAAGTTCCTATTTACTGATTTACAGTGCTGAATTTATGCTTGACTGAGTTATCTATGTACTGCAATAACACAACAGGACAATTGGAGTTTATATGCCAGAGAGAATACAATGACTAGCCCTTGCCAATACAACTGTAGCAATTGTAGGTTTATTTTAAGGATTCATATAGTTTGGCCTGGAATACATTATATACTTCAAGTTGACTACCCTTCTGTGGGAGTTTGTTGCATGCAGTGGAAACAGCATTACTAAGGATTCTTCTTCTCCATAGCAAGATTGAAAGGGGACATTTACCAGGCTGTGGAATGGTGATTCATCACTGGGAGAAAGCAGAATTTCCTTAAGATTCCAAGAGAAGAATAAGTTATTTCTTTCATTTATTTCACTGAATTGCACTTCTTTAACATTATAATTGTGCTATACAGCTAATCTATAACATTTTGCACTGTTATAAAGTGTTTTTTATTGTTTCACTTCATTTATGTACTGTTTTATACTGTTTTCACTGTATTTGCATTGCTAGACATTGTTTCATTACTCTAATTGCATTTTTACTGAATTACTTAACTGTAAACTGCTTTTTCATACCGAGAGTTGTATTTTCTGTTTGTGAGTGCTGTATCTGTGCTTTTCTGTACATTTTTTGTGAGGTTTCTATGTTCTAGTCAGGTATCATATAACTGATTTATTTGCAGTTAAAAGCACTCTCTAGTGCCTCCTTGCTCCTTTATATGCTTAAAACTTTCATTTAGTGGTTTAATGGCTACAGCTAGTAGCTGTAATACTTGGCTTTGCAGTTGCCCGCCCATATTGTAAATGTGATCCTTGACACTTCTTCCAGTCTAGTGTAATTATCTCATTCTACCTAATACAGAGAGAACATTTAAGAAGGCCAACCCACTTAGGTTCTTAACCTTGAATTATCTTCTGTTCCTGCTTTCTCCCTTTCCATTTTACTAAAAACAAACTCTCCTTGTGTTCTACTGAGTGTATTTCTCAGCTGACGAGCATATTTTTTGGCAATTTTTAACTGTTCAGAGTTGAATAAAATAGTAATTGAATTCAGTTGCATTTATTTAAACGATATTTGCTCTAATATTGCTACACTCAAGTGTGCTAGCTTGCACTGCACTTGAATTGTTTTACTGCTATTTTAGCTGCCTTTCTGTAAAAAAAAATTCTAAGTTTGTTTCCTGCCTTTCCTGTAACTAGTCTAGTCCAGAGACAGATTTGCTGTATCCAGGACTGTTTGTAAGCTTTTGAGCCCCCCCAAGCCTTTCTGTTTCGGAGGGAAGCCTTCTAGTTTATCAGTGGGAGTGATAAGCACTAGGTAGCCTGTCTACCACAGGAGCAGTGGTTTCTGGCCCAGAAATTGTAGTTTATTGGCCGTTTGGGCAGTTTTTTCCATCTCTTTCATCTTTCTGACTGAAAAGCCTGCATTTGTGCTTGTTTCCCCCTTTCCTGTAACTAGTCTAGTCCATATACAGATTTTCTGTATCTAGGACTGTTTGTAAGCTTCTGAGCCCCCAAGCCTTTCTGTGTTGGATGGAAGCCTTCTAACTTGTCAGTGGAAGTAGTAAGAACTAGGTAGCCTATCTACCACAAGAGGAGCGGTTTCTGGCCCAGAAATTGTAGTTTATTGGCCGTTTGGGCAGTTTTTCCATATCTTTCAACTTTCAGGTTTAAAAGCCCGCGTTTGCGCTTTTCCCACCTTTCCTGTGACTAGTCTAGTCCAGCTATAGATTTGCTGTATCCAGGACTGTATGTAAGCTTCTGAGCCCCCAAGACTTTCTGTATTTGAGGGAAGCCTTCTAGCATATCAGTGAGAGTGGTAAGCACTAAGTAGCTTATCTACCACAAGAGGAGTGCTTTCTGGCCCAGATATTGTAGTTTATTGGCCGTTTGGGCAGTTTTTTCCTCTCTTAACTTTCTAGTTTAAAAGCCCACATTTGCACTTGCTTCCCACCTTTCCTGTAACTAGTCTAGTCCAGATACAGACTTGCTATATCCAGGACTGTTTGCAAGCATCTGAGTAGTGCCAAAGTCTGCTCTTCAATTGTTCCCTTAGATCTACTAGTTCTCTCCTCTCCTGCACTTTTACTAGCTTATTATTCTAGCACTCTACCAGACTTCTTGTAGCAATTATTTTAGCACACAAATATGCTAACAGTACTAAACATTCTACAAGGAAACAGATCAAGTAATTATTATTAATGCCCACCTCTCCAGGCATGTCTAAAGATCAGTTCTCTGTGGCTTCTCCTATTAACCTGGTGAACCTGAGCATCCTGACGCAGTGTAGCAACTGCCTCATGTACATCAACAACCCTCTCCTCTTACCTCCCAGCACTGAGACTTGGGAGAGATGCACTTATATATCCAAATTGGAAGCCACTCACTCCCCAGCCAAGATCAGAATAGATGGTCAAGAGGAGAAGGTCAACACTTGCACCACACCATATGGAACACATAGACCTCCAGAACACACACCAGCACTGCCTTCACATAAAAACACAAACCACACACCCACTTTCGCAGAGGCTCTCAATAAAAATCTACTCAAACAGCAGAGACCTCCAAGACAGAAATGCACTCAACCACCACAACACACTAATCATGAGACACATAACTCTCCTAAACAGTGTGCCACTCAACCAAAGCTCCTAAGGCAAAACAGCATGCCCAACACACTAGTCAGATGTGACTCGATAGTGAGGCACACTGATGTCCCACTTACTAGGTTGAATAAGGATAAAGTAACAGTCACCTGCCTGTTAGGTGCCAGGATCTGCCACATAACTCACGCAGTCAGGTCCCTCAATAACAGATACAAATATGACTCAGTCATTGTACATGTGGGTGTGAATGACCCGAGACATACCTCCCTGGACTACATGAAAAGAGACATGGAGGAGCTCTCGGATTATGTAGCCCAGGCGGGTATGACCCTAGCCCTGAGCAGCATCCTATCATCACCCAGAATGATACCACTGTACAAGCAGAAAATGATTGATTTCAGCAATTGGCTACGTTTCTGGTGTCATTCTAAGGGGATGCAGTATCTGTCTGTCTGGGATGACATAATTGACAGACCTCGATGCTTTGCCAGAGATGGCCTGCGTCCATCACCCATGGGCTTCCAGACACTGGCCAAGGCTCTTGCCACCCTATAGTGCCTTTTTTAGGTGGTGTTCCAAAGACCAAATTACCACAGTAACAACTACAAACAAATGCAATCTGAGGGTCATGCTGCTCAACACTAGAAGTCTAAATCTCAAAATGCACTTGCTTGAAGCACTCCTTAAAATGGAGAACATCGACATTTGTGCTGTAACAGAGACCAGTTTCAAGGCAGCAGAAAGCACCCCTACACTACCAGGCTATAACTCTTTCCACATCTTTCGGCCCCAGAACTTGGACCAAAGCTCCATAGGCAGTGGTGTTTCCTTATTCATAAAGGATGCGCACACCTCCATACTGGTAGCCCAGCAGAACGCATCAGAGATACTTCAGGTGCAGCTAACATTGGGTAAGACAACAATCCAGGTCTTAGCCTGCTATAGGTCCCTAACCATGTCCCAAGACTCACACTCCATGTTTCTAAGCACCCAGGAAAATATTAGGATCCAACCTAACACTCTAATACTAGGCTACTTCAACTACCCCTCCATTAACTGGGAAAACTACTCAGCAAATTGCCAGGCACCCAGTATTACTGCTGCACAGGATAAAACAGCACTGTCCAAGGCCAAGAATGCAGCTTCTATGAGACCTGACAATATCCCTGGCTGTGTTTTACATGAACTAGAGAGTAAACTGGCACCTCACCTGTATGCCCTGTTCAATTACAGCCTCACCTCAGGCTTTGTCCCTACGGAATGGCGTACTGCTACAGTCATCCCTCTCCACAAAGGAGGAGTGACTACAGACGCTCGGGAACTATCACTGCATTAACCCGACAAATATGATTTGCAAAGCCATGGAACGCATCATCATGGACCTAATAAACAAGGATACAGGGAATGTCCAAACTTTGGATCCCACACAATTTGGTTTTGTGAAGGGTAGAGCATTCCTGCTCAACTTGGTCGACTTCCTTGAGTCAGTCATCAGAGCTGTGGATGAAGGCAAGGTGATTCATACAGCCTACCTTGATCTGGCCAAGCCCTTTGATACCATTCCCCACTCAGGAATCATAGAAAAACTCACTAAGGTAGGCATCAACCCCTATATCACTAAGGTGGTTTGCAAACTGGCTCACAGATAGAACCCACAGTGTGAAAGTAGCTGACTCCAATTCAGACTGTCGACTAGTCACATGTGGCGTCCCACAGGATTCAGTCCTGGGTCCTCTTCTTTTTGGTATCTACTTCTCTGACGTCCAGGCTAACAAGAAGAGACTCTGGCTGACAATGTTCGCAGACGATTGCAAGTTGGGAGCTATTATTAACTCCCCAAGTGATGCTGACATCCTACATAATGGCCTCACTGAGACCAACAACAGGTGTCAGAATCATGGCCTTAGGCTCAATGCCAAAAAAAATGTGTCATCATCCTCTTTGGGAAAAACCCGATTCCCATGAATTGCCACATTGATGGTAGTCCACAGAACACAGAAGGCATTATAAGAGATCTGGGAACACAGGTTGACAGCAACCTCTCTTTTGATCACCACAATGCCACTGTGGTCAGAAAGTTTTTCTATGTGGCACATCTCATTACTAAGGGTTTTGCATCCAGGAAGAAAGAGGTCATTGTTTCCCTCTACTCTTCCCTCATTAGGCCAGTCATCGAGTACAATGCCCCATTTGGCATGTACACCTCACTAGACATCTGCAACAACTGGAGAGGCCACAAAAGTAACTCACAAAGAAGACCCTAGGCCTTAAACACTTGTCCCATATGGACAGACTCAAAAAACTCCAACTATTTTCTGTTTCATATCGCCTACTTAGAGGCGATCTCTGCCTGACGTACAAAGACATGTCTGACCCAGCTCTGTTAGAAATGCTACATCTAAAGAAATCCCGATCCCTCCACACCACATGCTCCAGAAACTTCAACCTCATTACCGCAATCAACAGAGAGTACTGGAGGGACAGGTTCATAACCCAGAGGCTACCCATGGTATGGAATAGACTTCCATACATGTCAAGCAGAGCAGCTTGCTGACCCTCTTCAAAAGGAATCTTGATGAGTGGATGGGAAATAGAAAATTCACCCCGGGGATCACTCCAGTGGCTCTACTCGACAGAGGCACTGGGAACTAAGGTCAGGTGGCACGATGCCAGGGTAATCCTATGGCTAGGCTTGTAAAGTCCCCAGGGCCATCAGCCTAGTACACACCTATGCACTTATGAACCTATGAACATACATGCTTTTTTCTGGATTCTAAGTATGCATTAAGAGTTCTTAAATTGTGGTTAATTTCCCAGGAAAGGATGTTAATGTTACATGGGCCATGACAATATCCCTGGATACAGAGAAGTATAAAGTCCCACTTAACAAAACTCTTCCATCACTTCTTCAGTCTAATTTGCTCCACTGGTTATGTTTATGAGGAATGGAGAATGGCAGATGTGGTACCCTTGCATAAAGGTGGTCTCTGTCCTGACCCTGTGAATGACAGACCCATTAATCCCACTAAAAGTATTTACCAGGCGTTGGAATGAATTATAGCTGAACAAATAAACATTAATATAGGTGACCATATTTCCCTGCATACACATAAGTTTAGCTTTGTAAAACACAGATCATTCCTGCAATATCTAGTTGAGTTTATTGAGAGGATTGCTGACACCATGGATAAGGGCATACATTCCATATTCCTTACCTTGACCTTGCCAAGGCCTTTGAAACTATCCCCAATGCTGTGATTATTGTCAAATTCTCTCAATTAGACATTAACCCATACATAGCTTGCTGGCTTGGTAATTGGCTGTCTGGCATAAGCCTACCACTAAGGTCACTAGGTATTAGCTTTGTACAGAAAAATGTAACTAGTGGTATCCAACAAGAGTCTGTCCCAAGTCCCCTTCTCTTTGGTAAATATTTTTATGACATAAAAACTTATACCAATATATTTTTGCTAAGCATCTTTGCATGCTGTGGATGGATTTTAAATCTTATTGTAATATTCAAATTTTTCAGCAGATGCTGAGCCCAACAAATCATCATCATCCTTTTCTCACTGTAGACATCAGTCAGGGTCTTCCATCCACTGCCACCATCTGTCTCAATTCAGTGCCACTCTCCTACCTTCTTCGACAATAATGCTTGACTAATGCCAATCTTCTCTCACACAGTCCATCCATCTACTTGCTGAATACCCTCCGTTTCCCTTGCCTTCTTCCTGTCTGTTCAAATAATTTTCACCAGATTGTATTCCACTTTCCTGCATATGTGCCCAACCCACTATAATCTGTTATCTTTGACCTTCTCTGCTACTGGAGCTACTTGGACTTCTGCTCTAATGTCCTCATTTCTTTGTTTGTCCCACAGTTTGCATTCTATCATCCATCTCAGGCACTTCACCTACATCATGTCTAGCTTTCTCAACTACTCTACCCTCACTGCTCAGGTTTCTGTACCTTAATGTAGTACTGGTTGCACCATTGTTTTCTACACTTTACTTTTTGGTTTCTTTGGCAGTTTTCTGGCAAACACTATCCCTGCTATTCTGTGCCATTTGGATGCAGCGCTTCTGAATCTGGCTTTGACCTCCTCATTCAGACTTCTCTTCTCCCCAAACACCTCTTAAAGATACTTGAACCTATTAAGCTTTTCCACTATTTTCCCATCTATCTCAGTTGCCAGCTTCTCCTGATTTCTCCATTGCTGTTATTACAACTGTCTTATATGTACTCATTGTCATCCTGAGTGCCTTCAGTTTTGCACTTCATTCCCCTGTCATTTGCTGAAGTTCTTGTTCAGAGTCTGCCTGTAATGCCATATTGCCCGCATAAATCAGCTTTATTGATCTGTCCCCCTGACCTGTTTGCTAACGTAGTCCATCACCAGCATGAACAGCGGTGGGCTCAGAGCTGTATGCTTTTGCACACCCACTCCCACTGGAAAAGCTTCTTTGAGTCCAAATGCTGTCTGTATGTTTAACATTGAGTCCTTGTGCATAGCCTGCACTAATTCTGCAAATGTTTCTGGGACTTTGAATCATCGAAGGACTCTCCTTAGCCCCGAGAAATGCAGCACAGATTCCTTTGTTAAATCTTGCTTCACTAAATCTTACCATATAGATAACATTTCACTTAAATCTGACACAGTCTTCAGGGACCCGAGTATATATAGTAACCTTCATGTTTCTGTGTTGGTTAGAAAATCCTTCTACCTAGCAAAACTTATCCTTTATGGTAGTTCTTCAAGGTCCATATTAGGCTTGAATATAATGTGCCCTACTTTATTCATCCCATATTAGGCTTATATATATAACACGCCTTTCACTGTGCACCTCATCAAGCACCTACATCAGCTTGAGACACTTTAGTGTTTCCTCACCAAAAAGGTATGAGATCTCAGTGTTCTTATTTACTCTAATAGACTGAAAGCTCTGTCACTCTGTTGTGTCCTACAAGCTTCTGAGGGGTGATTGCAGCTTAGCTTTTTGTGCTATGAATGGCCCAGCACTCTTTGAACTCCTTCAGCTAAACAGGACAAGTGGTAAGACAAACACCCATTCTAGAAACCTAAACCTACATTATCATATCCACAAGACCAGGTGATGTTACCTAGCTCAACATATGCTCCAGTTCTGGTATAGACTACCCTTTCTGTTTAGCAGACTACGTCCCTAGCAACCTTTATAACCAGTCTATATAACTCTGTGGGTGATCACAAATTTTCACCAGGAACATGTAGAGAAAGTCTTCTTAATGGGGGCACTGCTGACTTCCCACCATTACTGGGTGATGTGGCTGAACTTCTTTATGGTCTCTTTTGGCTTCAGTAAATTCCAAACTTGTGAAAGATTTGGAAAGTAAGACAGGGCAAAAGTAGTGCTGCTCTAGTTGAACTGCATAGATAATTAAATTTCTGAAGTGAGCTGCATTGATGTTTTTTATGAAGGGCTAGAGTAATAAATCTGCAAACTGCACTGGTAGTTGTTTGTACAGGATTACTGCTATGAGTTAAGTATAGTGTGATTATTGGCTGAGCAAATTCCAGGTTTAGGATTAGAACATTTTTATAGGTTCATAGCTTTTTTGAATTGCTTTGCCATGTATATGCCTTCATGGAGGCACCTCTAGGAGAGGGCACATAGCTAATTAGCATATGCCTGTCCCTCAGAAATGCCTCATTAGCATTCAGCATGGCCGCAGGGACAACCCTTCATGGTGCTGCACTTCTTCATGATGGAGGACTATACAACACCTTGTAAGGGTGCTTGCTAAAAACCAAAAGGTTATACAATGTGTACACAGCCATGTTCATGTCAAGGTCCCATTATGAATTCACCTTAATTATTATTGTATTACAGAAAAACAAATGCCTTAAAAATACAAAAAAAATTGTTTTATGGGGGTGTAGGCAGTTCATTAAGGAACTGCAAATATATTACACACATTAAGTTCTTTATCAAGCCTTTCCATCTTGCATTACTTTTCTCTGTGATATTCATATGAAGTCTCACTAGTCTCATATGCAAAGCCATGGAAAAAATTGTAATGGTAATGGTCAATAATGACATAGGACGCTTTTTTTTTTTTTTTTCTGGTAAACTTGCTAGATAGCAGGTTTACATCAGAGACGACTTGTCAGGTAGGCCTTGATCTTATAGTAATGGGCAGGTGGTAGACGTGAGTAATGGTTAATAGTCCCCCCCCCCCCCAGGAGTTTAGGCATAGTTTCTGGAGCTTTGGCTGCAGCATACCTGTCAAATAGGAAGGAGGATGTAGATATTCGCTGAAAGTTTGAAATTTTGCCTCATAATTTTAGTCCATTTTCTGTGGTTGTGGTTGTTGGGGCTTGGGCTGTTGGGGCTCAGGCTGGGGGGTGTCTCTCGGATGCACAGATTTTCACTCAGATTCACTTTACTTCATACATTTCACCTGTTTTCATGGTGTTTTGGTTTCTGGCATGTCAATTGCAAAAAAAAAAGAGGGGGGGCAGTTTGGCTTTGCAGTGGTACCGTGCAAGAGTTTCTGGATAATGATTCGTCATTCCAGTCGCTTACCTGGCTGGTAGTAGGTTGTGTGGAATTGCTGTGATGTTTTCAACTTGCAGCTTGGTTGTGTGGTTGTTCTTGTGGAAGGCATGGTGGCAGTTGATGTGGTGTGGGGGACCAGGATCCTGGATGTGAGCAAAGGAGCAGAGATCAGGCTACAGTATCACCCTAGATTGTTTTTGTGGGGCTTTGAGTGAGCAGTTTTACTTTGACAAGTGGCAGGATCTGGTTGGATTTATCCTGCCTTTCTACATCCTGTGCTTCTGTATTCCAGCTGTCATGAGTAACAGAAGTTTGATGCAGCCTGAGGTATTTATTTTATAAAAATGTGTGATTTGGTGGGGGAGGGTGGTCCATTGGAAGAGTGGTAAAATCGGAAGGATGTGAATCCATCAAAAAGTGACTAAAGGGAAGAACCAAATGGAAATGAGTTGACATACTCTTGAAGTTTAGATGTAATTTATGAAGGCTAGCATTCAGAAGGCCATAGCACAGCAATGAAGAATGCCGCACTACATGCTGCATTACAGTAGATGCTCACGGTATCCGTAGTTGTGAGAGATGGTTTTCATTTGCTACTTTTTGCAAAGGCATTTGGTTTACTTGAGTGGACCCGTGTCTTTGAAATTATTTTAAAGGTCCATACCTTGTTATCTTTGAGTATAGTTTAGCATGTTAGTGTACTTTTACCTTCACTCGTGATCCCATTTTGCTGGGTATTGTGTGAAAATTTACAGAAGAATTTTCATTGCACATCTTGTATGCAAGGAGGGTGGAGGTCGTGAGTTTGATGCCAAATGTGGTTTGAGTTTGGGTTGGCCCATTTGTGTCAGCAGGCGTGTTGTGGTGGTTCTCTGATGCTTTGTTGCTCTTCTTTATGGATGGGTGGTGAGTTTGAAGGATGGAGGGAATAGGTGCTGTTTTGCCTGGTGACGTCTCATGCAGTTGTGGGTTATTATATTGTGATTAGGTATTTGGGGCTTAAATGTATTTTGGGGTCTACTAACACCTGACATCTAGTTTGTTTTCTGATTAATTTCAGGGGGTTTGGTGGGGAAGTGATTTTGGACACTGTTTCACAGTGGGAGAAAAATGTGAACCTCTGTTCGTTTTGAAAATGAACCCCTGTAGTGGGTTGGCAGTGGCAGACTCCCCACGAATGGTTGGATCTCGTGTGTGTGTATATATATATATATATATATATATATATATATATATATATATATATATATATATATATATATACATATATACCTGGGAAGTAATTACATGAAGGGTGCTGTTGAGGCCTTTTGCTGTCACTGGGATCTATTGCAAGCACACCGTGCAAATGCCGTGAACCTCCTATGGAACAGGCTCGGGGGAGGTGTGCGGGTGATCCCTGTTGGCTTCTAGGCTCCATTGAGTTCTTGCGTTTTTAGGTTTTGGTAAGGCATTCAGGTCAATAGGGATTGAACCCCTCCATGGATAACACGTTTGTCTCCCTTTGTTGTTTTATTGATTCAGGTTTTCATGGGCTTCAAGTGAAGAGGAGTAACTGCTTTCTTGGCACAGGAGCAGTGCGGCGTTCTTAGGTTGGTGTTAAGCTATTGGCCCTAGGGCATATACAAGCCTAGGCATAACAATTCCCTGGCTATTTCTTCCCACATTATTTACTTCCCTGGACCCCTGTCTAGCAGGGCAACTGACATGATCCTCGGGGTGAATTTCCTATCTCCCATCCAATCGTCAAGGCTTATTTTGAAGAGGACCAAAGAGGTGCTCTGCCTGACATGTATGTCCAGAGTCTGGGGAGTCTCTTGGTCAGGAACCTATCCCTCCAGCATGTTTTGTTCATTGTGATGACAAGGTTTAGATCCCTGGAGCATGTGGCTCCGAGGGATTGGGAATTCTTTAAGTGCAGTATGTCCAACAGCTCTGGGTTTGACATGGCCTTGTATGTTAAGC
This sequence comes from Protopterus annectens, assembly GCF_019279795.1. Classification (NCBI taxonomy): domain Eukaryota; kingdom Metazoa; phylum Chordata; order Ceratodontiformes; family Protopteridae; genus Protopterus; species Protopterus annectens. Next base: position 805,387,790 of record NC_056729.1, read on the forward strand.
AGAGATCACCTCTGAGTAGACGATATGCGACAGAGTATAGCTGGAGTTTTTTTAGATGGTCAGCATAGGGCATCTGCTTTAGGCCTGTGATTCTTTTAGTGAGGCATTTCTGTGGCCTTTCCAGTTGTTGCAGATGTCTTGAGAGGTGCATACCAAATGGGGCATTGTATTCTATAATGGGTCTAATGAGGGATAAGTACAGTGGGACAATGACCTCCTTTTTTTCTGGATGAAAAGCCCTTAGTGATGAGGTGTGCCACACAGAAGGATTTCCTGACTGTTGTGGCGATGTGGTTATCGAAGGTGAGACCACTTTCCACCACTGTCCCTAAGTCTCTTATCACACTTTCAGTGTTTAGTGTACTTCCACCTATGTGGTAATTCATGGGTACATGTTTTTTCCCAAAGGAGATAACTATACATTTCTTGGCATTGAGCTTGAGCCCATGGCTCTGGCACCAAACATCTGTTTCTGTAAGGCCCTTTTGTTGAATATCCACATTATTTGGGAATTCAGTAATGGCTCCCAGTTTGCAGTCATCTGCAAACTTTGTTAGCCAGAGTCCCTTAGTGTTGGGGTGTACTTCAGACAAGAGCGGTCCCAGGACTGAAGACTGAGTTACTCCACTTGTCACTTGTTTGGAGCTGGATTTGGAGTCGGATACTTTTACAGTGTGGGTTCTGTCAGTAAGTTCATTGTCAGCTGAGTTTTGTAAATGTCCAGTTGTGGCTGATAGCTTGGATCATTTATTAGGAAGCAGTATGTCTGTTCTCTGTACATGGTTCTTGGACAAATATGTGGCAAAGCTAAAGATACATGTTAAAATGAGACCCATTATTCTGCCAACTTTTCTTTTCAAAAAAAAAAAAAAAAAGAAAGCATACCTTTTAACAGTACTGATTTTCACAGAATGTCCAGATTTTGCCTGATATGTTTTGGTCCATTTTTTTTTCATAAAATAGTGGTTTTCTGGCAAATTTGTGGCAAATAATTAAAGATTGAAAAAAAAAAAAAAGAAATACTAATGACAGACATTTGAGTTTCTGACTCCATACCCATCAGGAAATTCATGCTAATGTAAGACCTGTTATTCTATCAACATTCTAAGTTTGTAATAGCGATATTTAACAATTGTCCCTCGTTTTGGGCCTTTGTCCAACTTTTATTCATGGTTTTGTCCAGATTTCTTGCTCTAAGAGGTAGAGAGGTATGGAGAAGAGAGAGAGAAAAAAAAAAGAGGTCAGTCACTGCAGTTTCAGACTTTCTCCCCTTTTAAAGGGCTGCTATCACATCTGTTCTGTCAGCTTTGAGTTCCCATGAGCAATGCTATTCTCTGTGGTTTCCCAATTATTTGTCCTATTAAGTAGCACAACAGCCAAGAGCATTATATTTTGGTCTGTTTTCATAACACTGTGATTTTGCCATATTAGGGGCAAATCATTACAGGCTGAAGTTTCATTCTCTTGGGGGATTTTGGTTGTGGGCAGGTGTAGTGGCTGAGTAGTTGATCATCAGGGTAGGTCTCTGACAGTGCTTAATGTTGTCATTAAGACGTGTTGGTCACGTGTATGCTAAGAATTTAGTGCTTTTCTTTCTTTTTTAGGTGGAGAGGCACACAGTGGACCTTGGTTGATGGCCAGAATGAAGGAGGCCCAAAAGGTGATGGGTGCGGTTGCAGAGGATGTCCCGGTCACCAGAGTGGTGCACAACGAGGTCACAAAGGGCAAGGTGCAAAGTGAGCAATGGTCAGTGGCCTAAAAGAAGCAGAGTTGCGAGGTAACTAATTCTGCTGGGGTGGAGTTTCTGGTGGCTGGAATGGAGCACAATGAGGTAACAGGTAATAAGGCATGTCAGAGTTACTGCGGTTTGGGTAGTGTGGGGCAGATGAGGAGGTACATTGGGGGCAGGGTATAATAGTGTTGGGATTGTTTATGTGGAGTGTAGGAGTGGGGTAGAGTCACAACAATCATAAAATCATAGGAAGTTATTAGGCTAATGGCCCCAGGGCTCTTACAAGCCAGCCAAGTTCAGCCATTGCTTTCAGATGGGTGGAACCCTTAGGGTGAATTTACTTACCCATCTAGTTGCTTAAATGGTGTTTGTGGAGGGTCAATGACGTGTTCTGTCTAACAGGAAGTTGGTGTTTGATCCCGGGTGGTATCCTTGGTGTGACATTTGTCCCTCAAGTAGATACTGGTAATGTAACATACTAGGTTAGAGTTTTTAGAGATTAGCATGTGGACTATTTCACTGGTGCCTTGGGTCTGCATTCGATTGCTGGGAGGTTGGATGTTATATGTATGCTTTTTAACAGTATGTCAGGTTCGGGGGGCATTGTAGGTATGTGAAGGTTGGAGATATGTAGGAACTAGGTATTTCTGTGTCTAGGCTAAATTATGGATTAAGCAGGATGTGGTTTTGGGTTTCCTAACAGATGTTTCAGGTTGTTTCATTATTGGATATAAGGTGACACGTTGAAAGGGAAGCTTTAAAGGAGGAAGCCAAGGATAAGCAGTACATTAAGGATGTTGAGTTCTGGTCGATGCATTGCATCGCTCATAGGAATTTTGTTGATTTTCAAATATGACAGGAGGGTAGGGATTGGTTTGTGCCTTGGCCGTCAGAAGTGTGGGTTGTCTATCGAAGGGATGTGGGACTTTGAAGTTGGTTTCAATTTAGCAGGCATCAGTTTCACAGAGGAAGTTGGGGGAATGGGGGCCCATTTTCAATTGGTTGATTTGATAGTGGTAGGGTTTGTTGATGCTTGCAGCTGATGCATGTCAGGTGGGGGTTAGAAGGACAAGATGCTTCTGGCAGGATAATAGAGATGATTTATAAGTAAAGTGTATGGTAAGGGGGGGTGTTATCTTGGTCAAATTGTGTTGCAGCCACCAGGGGTAAGAGATTAATGGGTTGGATTGAGTAAATTGGCTCAGGCTTGTGAGCAAGGTGGGGTGTTTTGTGAAGGAGGATTTAGCTCTAATTTACTGCAGTTTCAAGGGAGACAGGGTTGGGTTAATTGACTAAATTTTAGACAGCGGCTGATATGCGCGTAGAGTAGGTGTTATACAGGGAATATTGGCTGACCTTGCCCATGAAAGAAAGTTGGTTGCTGGGGTTTGGTATATGGAGGGTCAGTTCTACAGTTAGTGGGGTTACTGTTTTGTGGATGTATTGATGCCGTTAACAAGGGGTTTTGGTTGGCAAATGTGTGTGTGCGTTTTTTTTTTCTGTAATGGATGGTGGATATGATGGGGGATTATTAGACATTTACTCCATTAGGAAAGGAAATGGCAGTTTGGTCATTAGTATATACATTAGGTGATCAAGAGGTGGCAGTTAGGCATGATGGCATGTCACTGACTTTGATTGACCTGGTGACATTGGGCATTTTCATGTTTTGGTGGTACATTGCACTTGGATAGTTTTGCCTGGTTTGAATTTACTGTTTGTGTTACATTTGGGGTCGTACTGCTAAAAGGCCATGATGGTGGTTTATATGCCTTATTGCTTATAATGGGTGTTAGTGTGATGGCAAGATTGCTATTAAATGGAATTTTGAAAGAGATCTTATGTGGTTGTTATATTCATTGGGCAATAAAATGGGGCTGCAATTTGATGTAAGGGTATGCAATTGGCTCTGCAAGGTTTCAAGTGGCAGTGGGCTTAGTGTGTGGTTGTTTAGTTGGCTGGTAATGACATTAGAATCATTACGTAGCCTTTGTTGGTATGGTAGTTGGGTAGCGGAGTATTTCACTCATAAAACAGTGAGTATGGTAGGTTATGGTTTGTTACTTTAGCATTGGAGAGGGATCAGCTGTTTAGGCAACTGATTAAATGTGTTATTTATGTGATAGGGATTTGAGAGGTGATGGCATGGATGCAGTTTGTTTAGGCAGGATGGGGTACACTGAATGATGTTTTGCGTAATGCCTTTTAATGGTGTTTAGGTTGTTGGAAGTTTGGTCGGAGAGAGGGGAAACAGCCTGGTCAGGCTGGTGGGTGGAGAAGAGGGGTAGGCTTGCCCTCTTCTTTTCCCCCTCTGGTGTTGGATGTTCAATTCAGTGAGTTGGGAAAGGAAAGTAAGTGGTCGGATGCTGCTTGATAAGTAAAATAAGCAAGTGGAGGTAAGCTGCTTATTTGGTTGGACGTGTAATTCAGTAAATGGTAATTGAAGTGAGTGGTGGTACACTGCTTCATAAGTAAGCGAGTGGAGGTATGGATGCTGTTTACTGGTTGGGATGAGCAGGGTCATGCTGTCCTATTTTAATGTTACATGGATGTTATCCTCACCTATATCATGTGTTGGTTGCAATTAATAAATATTGGTTAACAATCATGTTTATGGAAATTTAATAAAGGTTTTCAAATGTCATTCAGTGTGATGTGTTTATTGAAGGGAACTGGGACAAATGAGGTTTGGTAACAGGCCGATTTGTCCAGGGACATCTTCAAGTGGGGTCAGATAAATATAGTAGCAGGAATTAAGAGGATGGGAGGAGGGCAGGTTTAAATGGGAATGAGGGATGACTGGAAGGAAATGAGGTAAGGGGAGTGAGGGGCTCAAAGGGTTCAGGCAAGTGTAACTGGTGTAGGAATCACATTTTTTGGCATGAACTTGCTACCCACCCTCCCTTCCCTTTTTAATAGTGGGGATTGTGGTTATTTTCAGTTTGGGTAGGGTGGAGAAGAGGGGCAGGCTTACCCTTTTCTGTTCCCCCTCTGGTGTTGGAGGTTCAATTCAATGGGTTGGGAAAGAGTAAATAAGCAAGCGGAGGTAAGCTGCTTATTTGGTTAGATGTGTATTTCAGTAAATGGTAACTGAAGTGAATGGTGGTACACTGCTTCATACGTAAGCGAGTGGAGGTATGGACGCTGCTTACTGGTCAAGATGTGCGGGGTCACGCTGTCCTGTTTTAATGTCACATGGATGTTATCTTCACCTATATCATGTGTTGATTGTAAGTAATAAATATTGGTTAACAATCATGTTAATGGAAGTTTAGTAAATGTCATCAAATGTCATTCACTGCGATAAGTTTGTTGAAGGGGACCGGGACAATGATGATAGATATGTGTGCCCGAGTCTCTGCATATTACCAAACAGCATGGCTGTGTTTGACAGTTTGTTGTTATATTAAGCTAATTCCTTACAGACCTATAGCCATCTTGCAAAACATTGGTAAGAGGCATGGGCTTTTAACTGATATTGTTGAGCACCATGTCCTCAGCATAAAGGATACAGTTACTCTGCAAATATTCCAGGTAAGTTCATTGATAATGAGTGGGAAAAATAGCCATCTGTGTAAGGAACTCTGAATTACAGCTTTGTGTATTGTGCCTGCAACAGAGTGTTTATCTGGGCCAAGTAATCTGCAGGTTCTGTGAGAAAGATAGTTTGGGATGCCTGTAAAATATTATTAGAGAACCAAATGTCAGTTAACATGTAAGCATCACAGAGTGGACCATGTATAAACATCTATCTTTAAGATTTTAGATTTAAAACATTGTGCCAGTTAGAATACCATGTTATGTGTTTGAGAAAATATTGTTTGTTAAGCTGTAGATGACAGTCACCATGTTAAGGTTTGATCTAAAGCCTTGTTGTCTGTCACAGAGAATATCATAATGTGTGATATACTTAATTTTCTGTGTATAGGTAATGTTCACATACATTTTAATTACTATACACAGGATAGCAATTGGGTGGTGGTCAGTGGCACTAGGTGGGGAAGAATTCTTAGCCAGTAGTATGATAGCAAATGTAAAATTATTAGGCAGTGTATATGTGGTAAGGATTACATTATAAATAAAATTGTGAACTTTAAGGATGTATTTGCTTAATCTTTATTAGGCAGTGTATATGTGGTAAGGATTGCATTATAAATAAAATTGTGAAATGTGAGAATGTATTTGCTTAATCTTACAGTTCTAAAATGAAATGGAAGATTTAAAAAACTTTGTATAATGAAAGTCTGGGGTAATTGGATGATTATTAAACATAGGAGTTATGGTAATGTTGTTATTCAAGTCTGCAGTTAAAGAGGGACTGAGATTGTATTTTTTTTTCTAGCTTTAGGGAAAATATATGTAGAAACAAGATGCAAATATTGTACCCACACACCTTTTCCCTAAAAACAAGCAAAATATGGGTTGGGTTAAGTAGGTAATTTTTACCTTCCTGCAACAGTCAACTTTGGCCTGGTTAGTGGAGATTCTAGTTTTGATTTTGATTTGTTGTTAAATTTAGAACATTTATCTGCATTATTAGGGTCAGTTTTCCATTCAGCCCAAGTTTCATTTCTAAGCTTAATAACTTGTTAATAGGTTAAACCATGGATGTCATTTGCCTTGAAATCTTATTTTTTTGACTGGATGTAATTTGTCCTTTGTTGGGGTTATGAGGTTATAGAATGCAGACAAGGATGCTTTGTGTTAGCAAAACCAATCTATAGGCTAGAGTTTGTGATGTAGCTTATTTGATGAGAAGTCAGGAATGGATCTAGACAATATAGTCTGCGCAGTTTTCAGTAATACCTGTGTAGCAAATGATATCTCTATGTTAGCCAGACTCAGATAGGCAGTGTAGATATTATGTCCCTTGGAGAGAAATCATCTAGCCTGACTATGGAACAACTGTCTTTCATAAATCCAGAATAATCTGGACCAAGGGAATGTACATCACCAGTTTTGTTATCCGTAAGTTCTGTGATGGCACATTCCATAACCATACAGGTACTACTAATGAGACTTAAGGCTCATAATTAGTAGGATCTGTGGTGAGATCATCTTTATATACTGGTAAGGCAATAGCAGTTTTCCAAACATCTGGTTTGGATACAAAAGCAGTGGAGAGGCCAAGGTTAGACAGATTCAGAAAGGACTGGGATAAGCTATGCTTAGCACTTACAAGGTAACCACCATGAAAAACGTCTCCAAAGCTAACTTTGGGCTCCTAAAAACAGAGGTGGCTAACTTCACGACACCCATGTAAATAGAGAATAGTTGCATGACTGCCGAATCATACACCAATGCACTGTACGAACATGTACACAAATGCATGGATCTCACCACACCCAACAGAACCAAGATGCTCTCCTCCATAAAAAGGAAGACAATCTGGTGGTCCCCTTCTATAAACAAACTCTACAACAGAAGGAGAAAACTGATGCAGAATAAGGTGAAGTCCCAAGACTGGAAAAACTCCCTTAGCCTCAACAAAAAGTTGAGATCCCTCATCAAATCCTCTAAAGCTAACTTTGAAAACAGAATTGCTGCAGATACTAAAGACAACCACAAGTCCTTCTATAGTTGTGTAAAGAATCTCCACGGCAATACCCAGATTTGCTCTGAGCTACTGCACAATGGCACCTCCTATACCAAGCCAATATATATTGCCAATATACTGGCCGATAGATTCATTGCCAACTTTACCCCTCTCCCCCCCAAAGAACCAATCACAATACCTGTAGATTGCTAGGAACCCAGTATTACTGCTGCACAGGGTAAAACAGCACTGTCCAAGTCCAAGAATACAGCTTCTATGGGACTTGACAATATCCCTGGCTGTGTTCTACATGAACAACAGAGTGAACTGGCACTTCAGCTTTGTGCCCAGTTCAGTCACAGCCTCACCTCAGGCTTTGTCCCTACCGAATGGTGCACTGCTACAGTCATCCCTCTACACAAAGGAGGAGTGGCTTCAGACCCTGGGAACTATCTCCCCCACTAGCCTGAGAAGTCTGATATGCAAAGCTATGGAATGCATCATCATGGACCTAATAAACAAGGATATAGGGAATCTCCAAACTCTGGATCCCACACAGTTTGTTTTTTTGAAGGGTAGACCATGCCTGCTCAACTTGGTCAACCTCTTTGAGTCAGTTACCAGAGCTGTGGATGAAGGCAAGGTGGTTCATACAGCCAACCTTGATCTAGCCAAGGCCATTGATACCATTCCCCACTCAGGAATCATAGAAAAACTCACTAAGCTAGGCATCAACCTCTATATCACTAGGTGGGTTGAAAACTGGCTCACAGATGGAACCCACAGTGTGAAAGTAGATGACTCCAAGTCAGACTGCCAACCAGTCACGAGTAGAGTCCCACAGAGTTCAGTCATGGGCCCTCTCCTGTTTGGTATCTACTTCTCTGAAGTCCAGGCTAACACGAAGGGACTCTGGTTGACAAAGTTTGCAGACAATTGCAAGTTCAGAGCCATTATTAACTCCTCAAGTGATGTTGACATCCTACAGAAAGGCCTCACTGAGACCAAAGACTGGTGCCACAACCATGGCCTTAAGCTCAATGCCAAAATATGTGTCATTATCCCCTTTGGGAAAAACCCGGTTTCCATGAATTACCACATCGATGGTTGTCCACTGAACACAGAAGGTGTTATAAGAGATCTGGGACACAGGTTGACAGCAGCCTCTCTTTTGGCCACCACATTGCCACTGTGGTCAGAAAGTCCTTCTATGTGGCACATCTCATTACTAAGGGTTTTCCATCCAGGAAGAAAGAGGTCATTGTCTCCCTCTACTCTTCCCTCATTAGGCCAATCATTGAGTACAATGCCCCATTTGGCATGTACCTCACTAGACACCTGCAACAACTGGAGATGCTGCAAAAGTACCTCACAAAGAGGATCCTAGGCCTTAAACACTTGTCCTATATGGACAGTCTCAAAAAACTCCAACTATTCTCTGTCTCGTATCACCTACTAAGAGGTGATCTCTGCTTGACTTACAAAGCCATGTCTGATCCAACTCTGTTAGAAATGCTACATCTAAAGAAATCCCAATCCCTCTGCACTACACGCTCCAGAGACCTCAACCTCATTACCGCAATCAACAGAACATGCTGGAGGGACAGGTTCATAACCAGAGACTGAAAATGTTACGGAATAGACTTCCCATACATGTCAAACAGAGCACCTCACTTGCCCTTTTGAAGAGAAGTCTTGATGAGTGGATGGGAAATCGAAAAGTCACCCCGGGGATCACTCCAGTGGCTCTACTCGACAGAGGCACTGGGAACTAAGGTCGGGTTGCACAATGCCAGGGTAATCCTATGGGCTAGGCTTGTAAAGGCTCCAGGGCCATTAGCCTAGTACATACCTATGAACCTATGAACAAGGAGGCATCTGAGCATGCTATCAGGACTTAGGAAATGAGTGCTCCTAATTTATGTAACTGCATATAGGCATCTGGTATAGGATGATTTGGGAAGGATAGGGGATTTGGGGGGCAGTGGTAGAACAGTAGTGTGAATACCCAAGGGAAACTTAGAGTTGAATCTGTAAGCTAGGATGACAAAGTGAGTTCAAAATTATAGTAACTGGTGCCATTATATATCCTGACAGAGGACTACAGTTAGTTACATCTGAATTTCTATTTTATAACTATAGAAGATGTTTTCATTTTTTTTATGAGAGTGACAACCCTAACTTCAAAATTAGTTATGTGCTCTGAATTTCTTAAAAGAACACTTGGGATTATTTTTAGCTAGGACTTGGCCCTTTTTATGGTGGAGAGATGGAGAAGTATTATACATAGCAAGTATTTTTTTTCCTTCTTGCAATATAGTTTGTTTATGTGAAAATTCCCTCATATGGGTTTAGTTTTGAATTTCCCTTTGTATTTGTGATGGACTGAGATAAATATCTCAATATTGGTATTTAGATTGGAGCAGAAGTTAGTGGTATTTGCTATGGAAATTGCACTAGGGTTATTGAGGACTTAATTCCTTATGTCATGACACTGGCATTTGGGTCATTGAGGGGATACTTATATATGCTATGACATTACCATTGATGGCATTCTAGGCTAACTCTATATGCTGTGGGACCAATGTTGAAGTTGTTGGGGAGATAGTCCATAGCTATGGCTTTAGCAATGGCAACCTTTGGGTGGATAGAGGGTATGGCACTGGCATTGGGGTTGCTAGTCAGAATAACAGCATATACTACAGCATCAGCACTGTGACTATTGGAAGGATAGTCCTATATTATGGAACTGATGTTTGGCTTGTTGGGGATTAGTCCCATATGGAAGTGGTATTGGAATTTGTGAGGTAATAACCCCATTTGAATTTCCTCAAGTTGTAGGTAAAGGATATGCAATTTCCTTTATTTATGAATTTACTTACTAACAAACCTATTGTTTAGTGGATGGGTGCGCAGGTCTACTGATACATTTTATTCCCGACCCGAGAAGTTATATCAGGTATAGCAAGTAAGCTGAATGATATACTAATTCATACAAACAGTTTGGATACTATTAATAAGTTTATATAGTAATGTAGACATATAGTTTGTAGAGCAAGAATTTACAGGTATGACTGATATAGATTTAAGTAAGTAATAACATTTAACAGTTCATTTACATTTGCTAAGTATTCAGATCACAGCTGAACAGTTGCAAAGACAAATAGGTAACCAAGAGACTGTGAAATACAGAGGAGCCAATTTATTAGAAAGAGTATCTCAGGTATGTACAGGTGGTTTCATTTTAAAGGGTTCTTTTAAAGTTGATTTAAATGGTATAGATTCTTGATTTGTGGCCTTACTTTGTAGATAATTGCAGGTGGCAAGACTGTGTTTAGAAAAGGCTCTTTCCCTTCAGTTTTAAATCCTGGTCTAACTACTCTAATAACATTTTCTTGTGTGCCTCTTAGGGCATAGTTTGTTCATTTAGAGTGAGTATTCTCTTAATTGGTAGGTAATATACTGATTTTAATATTTTTAGTAACAGTGTGCACTTCTTTCATTGATGAGTAGGCAATTTGTTCTTTTGTATTAAGTCACACTGATGTGTTTGTGGTTCTGCTAAAAGGACAAATTTAAATATTTTAATTTCAGTGCTTTGCAGCCTGTTAGTGTCAAGGAAGGAATTAAGACATAAGAGGGCTAGATCATACTCCATTTTGGGAATATGAATATTTTTGGCTACAGCTGCATGTGTAATAGGAATTAATAGGGGTGAGGTTCTGTAACATCAAAACTTAGATAAAAATAAGAATAATAAGGTCCACAGTGGATGAATGGTACCATGTAACAAACAAAGCAAAAGTATAAAAATAATATAGGGTACCAACATACGACCAGGTTTAAAACAAGAAAATAAACTTTTATCGTGACAATTCAAGATCACTTCATCAGACCATTAATATCCACAAACATCCCCAAATATTTAAATCAATGACTATTACAGTTCAAAATGGAATACACCAATCAAATTCAGTCTCAAAGATGCAGCACACCAATCCAATTCAGTTTCCCACTGTCATGATATTATACAAAGTAAAGAAATATTCATTCATTCATTAGATTGTTCTTAAAATGCCCACTGCATTCAAAAATACATACATATATAGACACTAAATAAAACAGAATAAAATAAAATAAAAGCCCTAAAAATAAATACAAAAACAGAAAACAAATACAATTCCTATTTATGCAGTCTATGAGCCTTCAGCACAGGTCTCAATGGAACTTCCTCGTTGAGTCCAAGGTCCCTATCAGATTGAAGTCTGATCATCCATCGGAGCTCAGAGTTCTCAGTGGAATTACTAATTTCCCAACTGTATCAATCCATAAACAAAGTTATGTAAAGGGCCATGCTCAATAACATGCTTATCAAGGGCATTAACATTATTGCACTTATAAATATGTTAAACACGTTCCCTAATCTGCTCACGGAGACTCCTATTCGTTTTACCTACATAAAAAGAACACACCAAACAGGCCATGAGATAAACCACGTCACTAGTGCTACAATCAGATTGAACATTAAAACATTATTCAAATGCAGTATCCGGATGCTTAAAACTATGACCGCTATCCACATACTGGCAGAAGTTGCACCCACCACAAGGGTGTGTACCTATAGTAGCTTCAAAGATTTCCTGTTCTTACAGCAGAAATGAGGACGCATTCCTACTAAACTCTTTATCTTATCATTCATGAGCAGAACAGACCAGTGCTTTCAAAAGACATCAGTAATAGCCCTCGCATGACTACTAAAAAACACAGCAATAGACATAAAACACTGTTTAGGTACATCACAATTATCCCAATCATCCCTATTCAATGAAAAATATGGTTTGGCTTTAGTACCCCTCATCTGCTTACTGTAGGCAAGACCATCATCTGTCTCAACTGTCTTTAGCCCCTCTCAATAAAATCATTCCTTAATCTGTCTAAATCATCTAAAAATTATGTTTCATTAACATTCAACCTGGACATCTGCGTACCTTGCCCTCTATGTTTCTAAAGATATGAGTAGGATGCATACTAGAGATATGGAGAAAAGAATTCCTACATTTTTTCCTAAAAAGTTAAGTGCTAAAGCCAAATCTGGGCCTCTCTCTGCTCTAACGTCTAAAAAATTAATCAGTGAAGAAGAAAACTTCATGGAAAACTTAAGAAAATCTGTAGTCCCATGTAAAATGCTAAAAACTCCTGTAAACCATGAACAGCCCCTCGCCACAGCAACAAACCATCATTAACAAAACAGCAGTAAAAACAAATGTGCTCTACATATATATCTCTGCACTGAAAACCAACCCGTTCTCCCATACAGCCATCACAATATTGATCTAGCTGTTGGCAGAAGAAGTGCTCATAGCTACACCAGATTTCTGCAGATAATAGTCACCATCAAACTCAAACACATGGTTCTCTAGGACCACCTCAAGAAATAGACAAATCAGGTCGACCATCCTTTCATCATAGGCACTATGTTCTAAAAGATGGGCTCTAACTAAATCAAGGCCAGTCATATCACGAATAGATTTAAATAAAGATGTAATGGCCAAAGTAGATAACAAACAGTCAAGAGGAAGAACACGCTGGGTCGTAAACGTATAAAGATCATGCAAAAAATGCCTAGAGTCTCTAAGTACAAAAATATCCGATCTAGAACAGATCTCAGGTGTTCCTCAACTTAAGTTGAGAAAGGCTCAGTAAGCCAGCCACCTCCTGATACTATTGGTCTGAAAGGAGGCCGAGCTGAGTCCTTATGAACTTCAGGTAGTCCATGAAAAGTAGGGACAAGAGGATTCTCTACCTTAAGATAACGAGACAACTGTGGAGTGATACAATAATTCAAAACACATTCACCGATAATGGCATGTCCCCTGCGTATCATAACTTCTAAGTCATCAAGCTTAACCTCCACATACGTACAGAGATCCTTCAACATATTCCTAACAGCACTGAAACAATAGACACTGTCAAGCACCACTACTGAACCACCCTTATCCACTGGTCAAATAATATTAGTATCACCTTGTAGTTCCAGAGGCTTTTCTTTCCAGGTAATTCAAATTAAAGAAAGGATGCCTTTGTTCATGCCACTAAGCACATGAAAAATATCATTTTTGCACAATCTATAAAGTACTTCTAATACTGGATGAGTCTGTGGTACAACTGTGCTAGGCTTAACAAAAGCTGAACCAATAAAATTCTCATTGCCTTCAAATGAATACATCATTTTCAACATTAAATTCCTAATAAACATTTTCAAGTCAATAACAGTATCAACTGAATCAGCTTTCAGTGGAATACACAAGAGTCCTTTATTAAGTAATGCAGTCTCAACAGAAGTCAATTGTCTGTGTGAAATATTCCACACTAAGGTGTTTTGGTTCATCCTCCCTTGACTCCTGGATCGATTGGGTGGTCTCTCCTGATCCTGCCGAATGGACAGGGGTAATACAGGAAAAAAATGATTAGAGCAAGCCAAACTAGTCTTTCTCCTAACATCTATCTGTGAAGTTGTAGCAGTTAACTCCCCTCATGGTGTCGTATAAAGTGAGCTGCCCATCAGCACAACAGAAGAGGTGCACTACTTACTAACATTCAGCATCAGATTGACCAGTAGTCCCACTCAAACCACTCTTAACAACGTATTTTACATTTTTCATTGCAGGATCACTATTACCTACATTACCAGGTCCAGTAATAGAATCAGTGTTAGCTCTTTCAGTCATTCTAAGCCAGGAAAACATGTCCCCATTCCTGAAATCATTCTGGTCTCTATCAAGTTTTTTTCTTCTGCATGGAAAGTTGATTTTCAAAAAGAGAGACGATATTTATAACCTCAAATAATGCCAAGTCTACAGTATCTGCTGGTGCAAAATTATATTGCTCAGCCTGTTGTTTCTTATTATCCATTAACTTCTGCTCACTTGGCTTAAAGAACTCAATAAGCAATTTCAAATAACTAAAGCTTGTCTCTAAGTTTAATTTATGTCATTTGGCCAAAATATCAATATAATGTTCACCATACATTGGCATCTTCAATATTCTTAAGCTTCTTGGACAGCATGCAGCTGGGGACAGGCTTCAGAATGGAACCGCTGGAGCTGAAGACATTTCAAGCAATATAAATTATTCTCTACTGCATTCCTTTTAGAACAAAAAAAGTCTCAAATCATTCCCATCCCCCAGAGGGAGCAGAAGCAAAGGGATCCCTTCCATATCCAGGAATTTCAACAAACTGTCCTTTCCTTATGAACTCCGTAATTACTTGGTTCTATAACATAACTTTAGGTGGGATAAGCTTTTTTGTAGTGTCTTGTTCTTTGTTTTGTAAGATTTCTGTTGGATCAAAAACTAGTCCCAGATGTTTTTGTTCAGTGATATTGGGTATGGATAAGTTGCAATTATCTGTTAGTCACGGGTTTCGGAGATGCCAATTTGTGGGGTATACAAAAGATCATGACACTTATTTTATCAGCTTTATATCAGGAGCATGGTTTATGTAGCCCTTTTACAGACAGAGAAGAATTTGTCCTAGCGTCTAAACATGAGGGTACTGTATGACGCTGTACCTAGACCACACTAAATCCATAAGGAAAATGGACCAACTCTTCATCTCCTTCTCTCCAATCAAGGTGGGAATTGTGTTTCTAAAATCATAACTTCCAGGTGGCTTTCTGGTTGTACCATCTTTGTTTACAAAGTAAAAGGATTGTTATTGCCTTACAGTCCTAAAACTCAAACTTCAAGGGCGGTGGCTACTTCCATAGCTTTTGTTTCCAGAGTTCCTATTGATAATATTTGTGTTGCAGCTACTTGGTCCACTGTCCACACATTCATATCACATGAAAATAGGATTTTCAGCCCAAGTCTAGGGCTTCATTTGGCTTAACCATTTTCCTGATTATCCTTCCACGAGACCTCCTGGGTTTTTGGTAGATATCAGTTGAGGGCAGACTGAAATGACAACATCTGGTGTGAACATTATGTACTTCTAATGCTAGATACATGTTGCCTTCTTTAATCTTCCTCAAATTTCTGTCCCTCCATCTCCCAGCCATATTGTGAGTGTTCTTAGTCTCTCAGCTGACCACACAGGATCTTCCTGTAGACTTGTCTTACTTATAATCAGTGTCTGTTTTATCTTCCCTTCTTCAGATACTTATGTTTATTTGTCCTGTTGTTAGAAAAATTACCAGGGTGGGGAATCATGGGTAAGGGGAGGAGCCTAAACCTTTTATCCAAATGTCTAAAAGCTGCTGGCATTGGATCCATATGGATCCAATAATCCATCAGTTGAGGAGGATGGAACAAGACAACATGGATCTAGCATTATGGCAAGTATGTAACTGTTGTGTTTCCAATAAATAATATATAGCTGTGAGAGTTGGACTGTAATTATGGCTGTGTGCCAGAAAACTGATGCTTTTGAATTGTGGAGTTGGAGAGAAAACATTTGAGAATTCCATGGATTGCAAGAAGATGAAATCAATGAATTTGTAAGGAAATAAATTTAGACTGTTAACTGGAACATCTGAGAGTAATGCTAAAACTCATTTATTTTGTTCACTTCGTATAAATACAGGTATCACTAGAGAAGACACTGATGCTGTTAAAGTTCAAAGGTAAAAGAAGGGGCAGCAGAAGCCATGACTGTTTGACAGGATTACTGAATTAATTTGCTATATATTTGCAAGAACCTGAATAAATTGTAGTTGTCAGTCAGGCCAGGTGTGATAAATCATTGAAGTCACAACATGTTAGACTTGATTAAATGACCAAATAACAACAACAGATATTTGTTTGTGTATGTTTGTGGGTGTGTGTGTGTGTGTGTGTGTGTGTGTGTGTGTGTGTGTGTGTGTGTGTGTGTGTGTGTGTGTGTTTGCATTATTGTGTAAACATCTATCTGCAATTTTAGAGAGTTGGCATCATTTTCTTGATAGACATTTTATGCCAGAATCAGAATTATAGGTAGAATCTGGTGATAGGGGCAGTCACCCTGGGAGCAAGATTCATGGGGCACAACAGGCAGATTCATTTTTGTTCAATTTAATGCACCTCATGTAAACCCAAGAACAAGAGCAGAGAGGGAGGGCACTAAGACCTGGTGCTTCTCCCTCCTGGGGAGTAGTGCCAGATCGGAACTTTTTTTTATCTCCCACACAGTTTAAAGTGGTACAGTGGTGTTAGAACCTAGTGCCAGATCAGAGAACAGACTTTTTTTTTTGCTTTTCTACATAGTGTTCAGGGGCACCAGACAAGGGAGACAGCTACAGCTCTGCTCAGAATATAGAAAGTAAAATGTGTGTGTGTGTGTGTGTGTGTGTGTGTGTGTGTGTGTGTGTGTGTGTGTGTGTGTGTCCATCTGTCTATATATATATATATATATATATATATATATATATATATATATATATATATATATATATATAATGGGTTTACTGAATTTTATTTTTAACAAAACACTCAGCTTTATATGTTCACAAACTCAACCAGAAAAAAAATCAACTTTGTAAATGTTGACATGATACTGTGTGCACACTGAGCAACAATCATGGTGCATGCAAAATGTAAATTAAAAAAAAAATAAAACAGTTTTTTGCAAGGGGGCAAGCTCTCCTTCACTCCCTGCTCATTATTAATACTAATTCTGAGATTGCACAATGTTGGGAAAAGGGAATATTTCTCAACCTTGAGAATTGTGCATTCTCACACACTTGTCGACCATCTGGATAGTCGACCAAATTTTGTTGACTAAACAAATGTCGACTAAAGGTAGTGTCAATGTAAATCAGCATTCCCATATACATTATTTATTTAAAATTTGTTGACCAGGATAGTCCGACTAGGACAGAGCCAATTTTCAGCGGAGGCCCAGGGAGTAATGCTCCAGACGCTTGTAAATATATTTATATATCTATATAGATATTTATTTATATTACAGATATATGTAAATATGTATACGTGTGTGTGCATGTATATATATTATATAGACAGATGGATATAATCATATGTAAAGAATTATTGTTTTACCGAATGTCATTTCTGAACACGTTTCATTGAAGTGTCAGATAAGAGACACGATGTTACAAATCTGTTAAAATATTGAAAATAGCAAAAATGGACATACATGTCGAATACATCTGTAGCCAGTTTTAGGCACCATCGAACCCTGCAGTTGCTGGGGGCCCCCCTTCAACCAAAGCAAGTTATCTTATTTTGATATTTTGCTACATTTGTCAAACTAACACAAGCTGTACAACCATCTTTTTGCACTTAATAAACTAGGTGGGCAATAATAACTCATAGCCAAAATAATGGCAGAATAAAGGTTCAAAAGCAGGAACACTTTTTAAATATTACTCTAATTCACTTTAAATGTTAATAGAATACCACATTTTGTATCAATATGCATTTTCTGAACCCTAAGAAGAATGAAACTCTAATGTCTGTCTTTACTGACTGTAATGATTTACCAGTAAATCAAAAATGTTATGAGGGGCAGGGCAAAACTATGAGACAAAATCAGGGACATTCTTTGAAATCAGGGTCAGTGACAGGTATGAATTACTCAATGAAGTGATTAAAAGTGACTTTTACCTAATGTTGCTTGATGACTGCTAAACAGCAGTACTAGTGTTACACTATGTATTTGCTGAAATCAGTGTAAAATTAGTATTGCTATGGTTTATGCATGTGCATATATGTGTGCATGCGTGCCCGTGCGTGTGTGCATGTCTGTGTATCAATGAAGGTGGCTTTTATTTCCTTGACTTTCTATTACAGATGTCATTATGTTTGTGTGTGTGATGGTAGAAGTGTCTGTAAGAGTAAGAAGTTGGACATACTTTCTTTCACTTACCATCAGAAACATAGAATTTAGCCATGATAGGTGTCTTTTTTTTTTTTATTTATTTTTTTTTTGGTTTGGAAGAAGCAGGATGTGTGTGAAAGCAACTGCTCATTGGTACCATGATGCTGTGAATAGTATTGCCAGGAAACAGTGCTTTGCTCTGATTGATTTCCTGGCAGTGGCTTTTTCTGTTTAGAGCCTGCTTGCCCTCCATGTTTAATCATGTGCTCTGTTTTTGTCCAGCACAGTAAAGACATGATGCTTTGGTACGGTGGTAGCATTGTTACCTCACAGCAAGAGGTTCTCCCGTTCGATTCTCGGCTTGGCTTGGGAGTGCCTTCTGTGTGGAGTCTGCATGTCCTCCCCATGGTTAGGTAGCATTCGAAAGACATGCGTGCATAAATGGGCATGCCTTCGTTGAAGGTTGGGCGTCGAGCTGGCACCTCGGCGTTTCATAAAAATCTACTGCCAATCATTAGCGGACTGGAGTTCCGCTGTGGTGACCCCTTACCGGGAAAAAGCCGAAAGACAAACAACAGCAACAGTAAAGACATGATGTAGGTGAATTGGTGGAATCCACCATCAGTGGAAACCTGGCTCACCAACAGTCAATTAATCCTAAATCCTGAAAAAAATAAACTCTTACTTTTTCTTCCAAAAACTTTTAACCATCTCAAATCTTCTCTCTCTTTGCTGTCTGCCAATAACACTCCACTAGTACTTGACTCAAGCACCAAACACTTAGGCGCCACTATAGATGATCAACTTAAATTAAATTAAGAAGACCCATCAGAAAATCGGCCTTCTATACAGAAATAGAAAGTTTCTCACTCCCAATGCTAAACTAACCCTCTCTCATACTTACCTCCTACCCAGTCTATTGTATGGTTCTCAAATACTCACAAACCTTAGTGCCACACTCCTAGCAAAACTTAACTCTACTTATGACAAGATAGCCAGATTCTCTGCCCAACATACTTATGAAACCCACCACTGTATCTTACTTAAACACTTAAACTGGCTGGAACTTCCTAACATGCTTCTTCTCTCTCAGCTCCAGATTATACACTCTATACTGTACTAA